>NW_022589720.1:34477509-34551591 GCF_004348235.1 Phoca vitulina | reverse complement strand
TATATATATATATATATATATATATATATATATATATATATATATTCCCCCTTATTTCTATCTTTCCTCCCTTCAATTGTTCCTTCTTACCCAAAAAACTGCATCCCTATGATTTTTATTGTTGTTTAAACTTTTCAGAGAACAACTGTCATTGCCTACTGTATTACTGTTTAAAAGTGTTTCACACATACATTCTCACTCATTTTCATAAGAATCCTGTGAGATATGTATTATCATTCCCATTTAATAATGAGAAAACTGACAGTCCTTAAAGTTAATTGAGTTGCTCAGAATCATTAAGCTGCAGGTAATAGAAGTAGATCTTTAACACAAATATCTTAACTCCAAGCCACACTCTTTATTCTACACCATGATGGCAGGGAAGAGAAATTGTTTATTTACCTTATTAAACATTAACGTACTATGTGCTCTGGCCTTTAAACACAATGAGAGATCCAATTATTCAATTTAATACTTACTGATAGCCTACTATACAAACTGTATAATGTACAGAGCTTGGGGCTAAAAAAGATATTACAAAATTTAAATCCATATTCCCCCTCAAAGAGATCACAGACAAAATGGTAGTTACATATGCATGCATGAAAAGAAAATAATTGCCTGATATTAAGTAAGTGGAGAACGATGCCTTTACATGACTAATGCCACCTGAATCTTGCGGAAGAAGAGATCACTTTGAGCTAGAAAGTAGAGGAAAATGTAACCCAGGTGGACAGATCTGAGTGGGCCTTAAACAATGGTGATCTGCAAGGAAGTAGAAAAGACAGAGAAGCCATTGTAAGAATTGGAGTGGGGGGGCGCCTGGGTGGCTCAGTCATTGGGCGTCTGCCTTCGGCTCAGGTCATGATCCCAGGGTCCTGGGATCGAGCCCCGCATCAGGCTCCCTGCTCAGCGGTGAGCCTGCTTCTCCCTCTCCCACTCCCCTGCTTGTGTTCCCTCTCTCGCTGTGTCTCTCTCTGTCAAATAAATAAAAATCTTAAAAAAAAAAAAAAAGAATTGGAGTGGACGAAGCTACAAAGGTAAGTACAAAGGCATGTCAAGGGACTTGCACAGACTCATAAAAACATAAATACCAGTTACCACTGTAGTGAGGAGATAAAAGTATTACTGTGTTCTAAGTTATCAGAACTACTAGGGGCACCTGGGTGGCTCAGTTGGTTAAGCAACTGCCTTCGGCTCAGGTCATGATCCTGGAGTCCCAGGATCGAGTCCCACATCGGGCTCCCGGCTCGGCAGGAAGCCTGCTTCTCCCTTTCCCACTCCCCCTGCTTGTGTTCCCTCTCTCGCTGTCTCTCTCTCTGTCAAATAAATAAATAAAATCTTTAAAAAAAAAAAAAAAAAGAACTACTAATAGGGCTACTACAGAGCAGTGTGGAAGGCTGCAGATGCAAAGTGTACCAACTACCTCAACTACAAGTCATACTACAGGTACTACAAATACAAGTTAGCCAAAATGCAGCAGAACTATTTTTCATAAAGCGGAAGTTGCAGACAATAAAGAATAATTTCTAGGTGTCAGAAATGATGAGAAACTTCACATCTGTAGCAAGTTGGTAACCGTACCATATTTGAGGCTTGGGAGTTGGGAGGGTCAGTAAAACTTTAAAGAGATGGAGGACACCATAACTGTGCAGGGCAGGGACTTGGAAAAGGTCATTTGAGTAACATTGAGAAGCAGAGAGCAGATGTACATTAACAGAGAACAGAGGTACTTCACCACCAACATAGGAATTTCGCCCAGAGCTAAGAAACGCCCTCACCTCAGCAGCATGCGAAGAGTGGAGATAGAGTCACTCAAGAGAAATCATGGCTCCAAATCGGAGTCATATGCAGATCATGGAGCCCAAATTTATACCATAAATGCAATATAAAACAACAGACTAAAAATATAATATAAAAACTTGTCCTAAACTATTAAAACCCTTCACATTTGGGAAAGAGTTCCATATAATTGAGAACAAGCAAGAAGGTAAATGATGAAATGGAATCCATAAAATAAGAAAAGGACATCATTTTAGAACAAGGTTGATTTAGAAAAAAATAGAAATGTTCAGGATTTAAGAAAGATGTCTCCTTACCTAGAAAAGGCACAGCAAAGCCAGCAAGGTAAATAAACTGATCCACTCATAGAGCAAATGATGCAATGTTCTTGAATCTCAGAAAATACTTTGGCACTATCTCTTTACTCATTCTCAGTCCTCTCAGCTTCTGCAAATTTTACTGAAATATGCTGGTGCTACTCCCATTTGGAATGTGTTTCCAGTGTTCCTTCCTAAACTGTATTCTGGGTGATAGCCTTGTTTTTATCTTTTAATTGACTATTCCCATGTATTTAGTTAGCCCCCCCCCTTTTTAAAGTTTATTTACTTATCTATTTTTTTTAAAGATTTTATTTATTTATTTGACAGAGAGAGAGCATAAGCAGGGGGAGGAGCAGAGGGAGAAGCAGGCTCCCCGCTGAGCAGGGCGCCCCATGTGGGGCTTGATCCCAGGATCCTGGGATCATGACCTGAGCTGAAAGCAGACATCCAACTGAATGAGCCACCCAGGCATCCCCTACTTACCTATTTTTAAGTAATCTCTACACACAATTTGGGGCTGGAACTCATGACCCCAAGATCAAGAGCCCCAAGTTCTTCTGACTGAGCCAGCCAGGTGTCCTTATATAGTTAACCCTTTAACTGCACTATTTAATGTATTTTTACAATTCAATTACTGTATATTTTTATTCTTTTTTTCCAATTCAAAAATAGAACAGAAGAAAAACATTTTGAGGTAGACAGAGACTAAAAAACGTTTGCTGGCAAAGACGTTTGCTGGAATAAATACTAAGGGATGTACTTCAACAGAAAGAAAGTGAACCCAAAGGAAGTAACAAGAAACAATAGTGAGCAAAGGAATTAATAAAATTAAATTAAATGGAAGTTGGGGAGGGCAAGGGACCATTTCACTAACAATGTGTCACCAGAACCAAGAAAAGTGCTGGGTTAGGATATAAGGCGGGTGTAAATATTTGTGGTTAAATTAAACAAAATAAGCATTGAACTACACACATAACTAAATTTTTAGGGTTTAAAACCAAGGTGCAATGACAATAACACAAAAGATGATAGGTTTGGAGGGAAGTTAAAGCATTCAGGTTCCCATACTTTTTAAAGGACAGAAATATTGATCACCTTCAGGCTTTCTGGAAAAAGAATAAGGTTGTGTGAATTAAGATATCTGAAATATTTAGAGAAGGCATTAAAATGAAGGAAATAATATTATAACATTGAAACCAGAAGAGGAAACAAGAAGATGAAGAACACTCCATTAATTCAGAAATTTCAGAAAAAGGGGAAAAAAGAAGAGTCAATAAATAGATGAAAATAAAATGATCAAAGTAATCTAAATATATCAGTATTCATAATATATAGAAAATGGGTCAGTGTGGTCAATTGTATTTCAATAAAAAAGAAAAGAAAAAGGAAAAAAATGGGTCAGTTTATGGGTAAGGAGGAATGTTTTAGGAGAATTTCCTTGGCAAAGTAGTTCTGATATTCCCAATTCCGTGCGTGCATGTGTGCATGTGAGAGGAAGATATGGGAAATGCTAACCTTCATTCCCTTATGCCTAGAGAAATTTGGCTTCTACGGGACACCAATAACATCTCCTCTACCATGGAGAAATTACTGAAGCAGAAAGTAAAGTAACATTAGAGATCATTTTTTATGCTTAATCTTTGAAAGGATTCATAAAATAAATTTCTGGAAAGATGGATTAAAGAAAAATGAGTAAGAGTCAACAAATATTACATAGGGAAAAAGGAACATAACTACAGTTAGATAGAACTATAATTTAAAATATAAGGGAATTTTACAACCAGCTTCATGCCAATAATTTTGAATTCTTGGGTGAACAAATATGGCAATGGTCTACTCAATTTACTTTTGAGATTAGTATAAACCTAATATTCAAAGCAAAATTAAATGTCAACTTTCCTTAGGTGCAAAAATTCTAAATAAAATATTATCAAATTTTATTCAGAAATGTTAATTAAAAAACCATGACCACATAGGTTTTCCAAATACAGCAAGGATGATTCTAAATTAGAAAAACCATTATTCTAAGATATTATATGAATGGGTTAGGATGGAAAAATCCTATGACCTTGTAGATGTTTGCTGTATAGAAATTCAATAAAATTACTCATTTGTGGTTAAGAAACAAAAACATCTTAATCAACTAGGAACAGAAACACTTAGAGTAAACATTGCATTTAATGGTGAAACTTTAGAAGCATTCCCAATAAAGTCAGGAAGGATTCTTTGAGGTACTAATTAGACCAAAAAAAAAAAAAAAAGGTAAGAAAACTGGACTTAATGATGAAATAAAGGGGCATTTCCTTTTCTCAATAGGTCTATGAATGGGCAGCCCACACTCAATTCATACACAGACTTTCTATTGATGGCAATGGGATTAGTGTGAGGTTAAAGTACAAAACAAGCAATTGAGATCTACCCTTTGTTTAAATGATTTCGTATGAAAGATGTTGAAAAAGGACAGGAGCTCTGTCATCCTGTTTGAAAGACAAACCTTCATGGTTAAAACCTTATGAACTCTTTGGGTGATCAAACTTGTTATACTTATAAGTTAGGCAGGGTAACTAAGTCCTAAACATAAAAGTTTTTCAATTTTAAAAGCTTTCTTATGGTCATTAAACATTTCAGACAAATACTCATTATGAACTAATTGGTAGCAAATGTTCATTTGAAAACTTAAGCTGACTTTGAGTTATAGTGGTTGGGTTTTGAGACTTAAAAACCAAAATAATGAGAAAAATTGTGAGCATCTTTCATACTTAAAAATTTCAATCAGCAAAATTCCTTGTCTTTTAGATGCCAACTCTGAATAAAGTGAGCCTTCTAATCCCAGAGTTAGGGAAGCCTCTCTAAATTCGTTATATCACAAAGATAATTTCTTCTGATGTGTCTCCTCCCTTTTCCCTGCTTTCATTCTCTAGATCCACTGAGACATGCTTGTGAAATTCTCCTTGAGTTTTGAAATCTTGAGGATTAGAAACAGACATTTTCTATAAAGATGCCTACCCATTCTTAGGATTCCTTTACCTTTTCCTGTTGTTCTATAGAAACAAAATTTTTGGAGCATTATGGTATGGACTAATCTAAGTATCTCGGTAATTTTCTTCTTATCTAGTAATACTAGATAACTCAGGCATCATGATTTTTTTTGTTTCATTGATTCTATATTTATTGTTCTTGCATAATAATGTTTCACTTTTTATCACATGGGAGGGGTAGAGAGATACAAGGGCCAAATTGTCTGATCACACACACATATTTTTTATCCACATGCAGTTTCCAATTGCCACTTCCATGCTTTTCTCCCAGGCTTTTCTCTGCTACCCTGTTATCACTTTTTTTTAAATCCTGGCTTAAAACACATTGTCATAAAGGTGTCTTTTATTAGCTTTACTTAAGCTGATTACTACTCTATATTTCTCCATTTAAAATCTAATTTATGAATTCTGATTTTGAAATCATTGTCATATACATTGATTGAATACATTTTACTTCTGTATGTTATACTTCAAGCTTGATGTGTGAATTATGCTTTTTCTCTTTCCCTCTTTTATTCTCTTCTTACCTTTTTTTCTTCTTTCTTTCCTCTCTTTGTGTCCCTCCTTCTTTTGCTCCTTTCCTTACTGTCTTATTTCTAGAACTGCAGGATCTCTAGAAGCATCTGCCCAATTACAAATCTAATTTTTATTTGGCGATATTATAAAATTGATTTGCTTACATATGAAAGTTAGTCATAAATTATTTAGAGGCAATATGGGAAAATGAAAAGAGCTTTTAACCAGTCTGTTTCACAGTTTAGTTTTTATTATGGATGTGTTTGTATCTAGGTAAACAGTATCGCATGCTAGTTAAACCACAGACTCTGATGCCATACCATGAGTGTTCAAACTCCAACACAGCCACTTACTGGATGACTCCAGCTAAGTCACATGACCTCTCTTCCACTCAGTTTTTCTATCTGTAAAATGGGAATAATCATAGTATCTACCTCATAGGATTGCTGTGATGATTAAATTATTATATGTAGAGTACCTAACATAAATGTTACATACGTTTTAACTATCACAGCTTCAGAGTCCCTTGTCCACATATCCAAATTCAAATAAACCCTGAAACAAAATGATCTTTCATGACTAATTTGCAAGCACTGAGCTTAACTATCATTAGATCATTTGTGGTCTTTATCCTTCTCAGTGCAACTCTACTTACATTACTATGCAGAAATACTAAGGTATTTGGGGGCTGTTGGCTGGCTCAGTCAGTTAAGCCTCCAACTTTTGGTTTCAGTTCAGGTCATGATCTCAGGATCATGAGATAGAGCCCCACATCGGGTTCCGCAATCAACACAAAGTCGGCTTGAGATTCTCTTCCTCTCCCTCTGCCCCTCCCCCTGCTCATACTCACATGCACACACACACACACACACACTCTCAAATAAATAAATAAATCTTTACCAAAAAAAAAGAAGAAATATTAAGGTATGCAATTCAGACCCTACAGGGGGACGCAACATTAAACTCAGTATACAAAACATACTACCTTTCTAAACTCAAACTTACATTTGGAACTTATCTCACTCCAAAAGCTTTATACAAATAATTATATATTATCAAATCTTCTACATTTCTGCCCTGATACAATAGCCATTCAAATTATGAACTTATCCCTTGCATCCGGTATTTGATACATGAGTTTGAAGTAAATAATTATTTCTATTTCGGAATGTGTGTCACTCCGGAGTACCCTTCTTACCTTCTCATCTGTGCTTCTTCCTTCCCTTTCCTGTCACTTTATTTTATGCTCCCCCTATTGTCCTCTATCAATGAGGACTTGCAATCACAGAGCACTAACAGAAAACTTGACTAAGGAGGCTTGGATATGAGTTTTTATTTTTACACTGTGCTGAGAATTGTAATTGGAAGAACAGGGTCAGTGGCTCCATACTGGCCGTGTCTTAACAGCATCCATGCCCTGAGGGAAGGGGCAACCCCAGCAGACTTCCAACGCCCTCTCATTCATCTCAACTATGCTATAGCTTCCCTCATAGCTACAAGGAAGGTCAGGACACCTAGTTTTATTTTTAACAAATTTTAAAGGAGAGGCCACAAAGAATCAATGGATTACAATGGACATTAAGTTAGCTTCTCCGCAGCGTCTGTCATTCTGTCCATGCCCCCAGTCACAGATGGTGGTAGAACTGGTCAGAAGATATTGGCATCATCAACACTTCAAGATGAAGGGAATGTTTCAATTTCTTTATGTTTTCCTAGCACAATGTGACCATACTAGTACCTCTGGGCTGCTTCACTGAATGAAGACTTGCATCTTTTACCCTCCTCTCCTAATCAAATCTCCAAGCTCTTAACCTTGTGACCCTTTGTTACACCTTCCGCCGTGCACCAAGCTACATGCAGAACTCTCTTCCGTCTTTAACACATGGACTTAAGCAATGTATATGAATATCCATGATTCTGTGAGAGTATCTGGAGATGTTTGTATATAAGCATGAAGGATGAGTAAGGCTGTGGATATATGAGTAAGCCTGTGGATGTTCATATTCACTCCTTCAGTAAGTCTCAAACTGAAGAAAAACATATTCTTACCAAGGTAAAATGAAAACAGAACCTTCCTTATCTCCATAATCTCTTCTCCTCCCTTTTTATAAGCTTTTCTAGGAAACTTCCATTTCTAACCAGTAACTCCTCCGTTCCTTCCCTGATCCTTCCTTGGTGCTGATGTCTCCTCATCAACAAATAAAAAACTTAACAGGAGCAATCATCGAGTTTGGAAATGCGATGAATGCATTAAGTATTTCCTCCAACATTTTTCCTTAAACTAGAAATCCACAAATAGCTTATTAGCATATTACCAAATCCCACCATAGCTTCTCTACTCCACTTATTTTACAGCTATTTCATCCATTTTTCCAACAAGCCTACTTTAAAGAGTAGTTGCTTTCATTGATTGACCACAAAAAATCATAAATTTTATGCTGGAAAGTTACAGAACATTAAGAAACTATCAGCATATATAAACTATCTAATTTTCTTCTTAGGATTGTTTCTCCATGGTACTTTTCTGTGTTGAATTTAATTGCTATTGTGTCGATCAATTATTTTTATTTTCCCTGGGATTTTTTTTTCCCTTTCCTCTTTGTTAAGCTAAATAGTTTGTCATCGACAAATTCTTTTCCCCTATTACTTTTGGTGTTTATTTTTCTTATCTGATCCTAGCTGTCCCCATAGGAACAACATTCTAACAGCTTTCTATACTCATAATTAGCCATTCATTCTCACTTTTCATTCTTTATTTCATAACAAGTACAAAATCTATAATTTGACCTCTATGTTTTGTCCATGTAACTATAAACCACCATTCAAATGTCTCTTCTAAGGAAATTAATTTAAAGCACCCTTTCAACATTAAAATACATTCTATTCATGAATATTCACTGGTCACCATTAACTTACCCTTCTTAGAAAATTTTAACACCTCACAGAATCATGAAAGCAAAAAGGATTCCTCTGAGGTCACCTAGGCTATGTTCCTATCTCTGGAATTAAACTATCCCGAGTGATTAATTCTCATGCTTTTTAATATATAATGAAGAAATAAACTCATTTTCAGTTCCTATTTTTGTCTTCGAATTCCAAGACTCTGGAAGGATGTGGCAGTGAGAAGTACAAGGTAATCCTAAACTTAGGATGTTAGGGTGCTGAAATCAGAACACTGGACGTGATTCTGACAATACAAAAAGCCCCCTAGGTTTCCGAAAACTGAGTACTATTAGTAATAATATCACTTCCCTTCTGTAAATAACATCAACAGTAGTTGAAAACTAGTTCTTTTATTGAGTCAATCAACCAACCCAACTGATTTATATAAACTAATTGTCTTACTCATTTCATTACAGTTTTACATTTTCCATCAGTTTTACTTCCATTTTGTAGCCTCAGTGTGCTAAGTTAGTTGGTTTTGTCTCCTCTGATATCACCAATTGGGCTACCATTGTAGATAAAATGAAGTCATACAGAAAGATTAAGTTCTAAAGTCATCACATAAGGTAAAAATCTCAGAGATTTTTGCAAACTTGCTATGAAAAAACCACACTGAAGATTGCTTTGCTGTCTCTTAAATCCATCTCCTCCCGCTTTTCTTCCAGTATTAAAAGGATGGCTAGTTTTGTTTTGTTTTGTTTTGTTTTGTTTTGTTTTGTTTTAGCTGAATATCTGATATGTAGGTTACCTGTGTTTTAAGGCCAAGGGCCATGATGTACAAAAACTATAAAAATAAGTTATACCATTCTTTTCTGATTCTTCTACCCCTCTGGGTTAATACTCATACTGAGTCATTATGGCTTTCTTTTCCTGAAACCAACTCTTAAATACTGTTTCCTTGATTCTCTTCTCCTTTACTTCTCTTACTTGCTCAGTGTCAGTTACCATCTTGATTATCCTGATTCCCAGATGTATAATCTTTAACCTAAGCTTTTGACTCATGTCTTATTGTTCACTTAACATGTCCATAGGCATCTTAAAACCAATCTCATGATCTTTTCTCAAACCTTCTTCTACAACATCCCTTTTTCTATTAACAATTATATAGTTTGACCAATTTCTAAATCCATAAAATTCTAGCTTCCTTTTATGGCATCAAATCCTATATAAAATTAGTCTCTACATTCTGTGAATGCCACCTCTTAAATATTTCTAAAACCTGTTCCCTCTCCATGGCTAATGGCGTAGTTCAAACGAACATGATTTCTTTCTTGCATTATGACAAGAGATTCCTCACTCTTCCTGGTACCAAATCTGTTCCCAGAAAGGCAGCTGCAATAATGACACCAGGATAATCTTTTGAAAATATTTAATATGATACAATTGTTATGGGTTGAATTATGTCTCCCCAAAAGTCATATGTTGAAGTTTCTAACCCCCTGTATCTCAGATTGTGAATTTATTTGGCAATAGGGTCACTGCAGATGTGATTAGTTAAGATGAGGTCATACTGGAGTAGAGTGGGTTACTAATCCATTATGATTGGTGTTCTTATAAAAAGGGGAAATTTGGACAGAGACATGTTTACAGAGAGAACACCATATAAACATGAAGGTAGAGACTGAAGTTATACATCTATACTCAAGGAATGCCAAAAATTACTAGCAAACTGCCAGAAACTAGAGAAAGGCCTGGAATAGATTCATCTCACAGTCCTCAGAAAGAACCAACACAGCTAATACCTTGATCTCAGATTTCTAGCCTCCAAAACTCTGAGACAATAAATTTCTGTTGTTTAATCCAACCAGTTCATGGTGCTTTGTTAGGGCAGATCTGGCAAACTAATAAAACAATCATATAATATTTCTATACTTTGGATCTTTAAATTGTCCAATGGTACCCACTGTCTATGCTATCAAACACAAATGTCTTGCCATTATATATACTACCTAATATGATTTTTGCTGAACTTATTCCTTTATTTTTGCTTCTCATTGCTTTCCTGTTTACTACATTTCATTTCCGCCATTATGACATGCCCTTGTGTATTTTTATGTATGACGGCCTTTCTGCCTGATGCTTTTCCACCATCATTCACTGTGCATTCACTGTACAATCATTCACTACTCATTATGACACATCTTTGGTATCTCATTTTTGTGAATTACTTCAAGGTAGAGTTAGATTTCCATCCTCACTGTTTCCTAGGATTTTTCTCCACTCTTCTTTTGTGGTGCTTACCAGGGCACTTTTCAACCTTCACTGGCTCTCTCTGCCCACCCACTCATCCCATACACATTGAATTCTTTAAAGAAAGAGATTTTGATGCATTCATCTGGCACAGTGGAAACTAAACAAATATTTTGAATAGACAAATGAGCCCAGACATTCTTCAACACACTCTCTACTCATTGAGAGACCCTTTCTCTTTCTTATCAGGGTACCTAGATGTTCTATGCATCCATTTTTAGTTATTTTACTTTATACTTAAAAGGTTAAATTTTTTTGTCATTATTTTATTCTAATCAGATGATATGTTTTCTTCAAAGTTGATATTTATTTACAAACTAAGGAAAGAACATGCTATAAACATAGTTTTAAAGTCCTACTGGACATTATTCATAAATTTCTTAACATTCAATGCAGAAAATCATTAGGCAAGAGAATAAAGTAAAATGGTTTTACCCTATCAAATGTCCTTCCGACTCAGACCTTTGGTTTAGAGCCTAATACCAAACTGTACCTTACAGCAATGGGAAATACTTGGAGTTTAAAATAAAATTCAATAACCACACAATATTCTTGGCTAGAAGTCTACTGCTGTAGAAGAAATATTGTCAAATGGAAGGAGAAAGAGAGACCAATTATCCAATATAGGATTCAATACTTGTTTAGCAAATATTTGTTTTAGCAAATATAAGTGTGACAGTTAGTAGACAAATTCTGGACATGGATAATAATATTTTTCTCCTAGAAAGAAATTTAATGTAATTTCACTTGCCAATTTTTTGTACTAAATATCTCAACTGATTATATTAGATTTTAATATTCCACTCAGTTTTCAGTCAGGATCACAAAATTCTAAGTCAAAAATGAGAACACAGTTATCTAGTTAAAATCTTCATTTTTTAGATTAGATTGTAAGGCTCAGGTAGGCACAATCAAATGTCCAAGTTCAGGTAGATATTTGGTGGATGGAGGAAGACTAGAACCCAGATCTTCTGACTTCTTGTGAAGGGTTCTTTCTATTCTACCAAATTGTCTCTATTGAAAGTTAAACCCAATAATCACAAAACTTAAAACCCAATAATCACAAAACTTATGAATAAATACACTCTTTTTGTCACACAAGGGATGCCAGTATACCATAAACTATTTATTTTACATAAAAATGTAAGTCCCATATCATACATTTCACTAATCTAAAATTGTATTATCCATAATAAACAGCAAACATGGAACTGGGAAGTAAGTATGTTTTGGTTGATTCATGTCTCTTTAAAAAGTTATTTAAAGTAGTTTGAACTATAGCGTTTTCCTCTCAACTAAAGTTCATATAGAAAGTAGACACAGCAAAACCATTTCACTGCCTGTCCTTGTATAAAACAGTCACTGTGGAATATAAACATGTGAAGGCATCATTAAAATGTTATGTATGAAAGTTTAAAGAGCCACATTACTGGGAGATCTAAAGACTGTTGCAATTTTCTGTTTCTCTATTGCTTATGATCTCAAATATGAATTCATTTACTCTCAATATGTTGTTGAGGGCAGGAACATTTGTATCACCTGCATCTGGAAGATTATTTCACATATAGGAAATGATCAATAAATATTTGTGTGGTTTAAAAGGTTAACACTGAGGACAACACCTCAGATCCTTTTTAGATTCAGACAAGGCCTATATTATAAACACACTATTAAATAAAAGCTGTTGGCAATTACTATAGAGACCTCTCTGCCAGTAATTGTACACTTTGGTTCTCTAGAGTAATAATGCATACCAGTTATTATTTTTGGGGTATCAGTGCTAAGAGAAATGTGTTACAATTTGCCCACTATAGTTCACACTATGGCCTGCCAAATCATTTACCAAAGCTGAATTTGCCTTTTGTTATCTGATTAATATAATTCCCATAGACAATATCCTTTAAGAAGTAAATATTCAAAATAGTATTGTAGTTGAAGTTAGGACTCCTAGATTCTGGTTCCAATTCTGTCGCCAACAAACTACATAGCTTTGACAAGTTTACTGAACAATCCATACCCTGTGCGGTACAATCATTACAATTTTTTTAAAACCTCTGCTTAGATCTCTATTTCACACTGATTAATGATATTTTGGTGAGCCTTTTGGCTTCCTAGGTTTTTATACAATATGAAGAGTCTCATTTTGGCCACTAAGACTCATTTTTATAGTACAAAATTTCATCCAATCTACTTTAAATGTCAATTCTCATCTCCCAACCAAATAAAAATCTGTACCTGCCTTCTAAGCTCAAGCCTGAACCACATTGCAGAGGAGAGGGACAAGGTATTTTTACTTTTTCTAGATCTTTCATTCTGTTTTGACTTACTCCCCTGATTCTAGATATCCCTTTTTTTCCACTGGCATTCTGGGGAAGGAAAAGAATGCTGGAAAAAAACCAAAAGTCTTATACATTCTTCTTGATGGTCAAACATAGGTGACTCCTATGGGCAGGCATCCAAATTCACTCTTTGGTGGGATATACTTGAGGATTCTTTAGAGGCCTGTACAGAAAATGTCCATACTATTCATCCACTGATGCCCTCTCTGGGTGACTGTATCTATCATATTTTGCTGGGTTGTGCAATGGCAACAAACAGTCCCATATCTTAGTAGCTTAAAATAACAAGAGCTGCTATCTAAATTACATGCTCTCTGCTGGTTAACATCATTTCTCCCTGCTTCTTTACTCTGGGACTCATAAGGAAGAAGTGGCCCTTATCGGGGACCTGTTGCCATTATAGGAGAACACACGATGACTCTTCAACTTTTAATTGAGAAGTATTACATGCCATTTCTGTTCACATTCCATGAGCAAAACAAGTCACATAGAGAAGTCCGGAGTCGACAAAGCAGAAAGTATGATCTTCCCAAAGTTTGGAAAAGAAATATTTTTAATTAAACAACCGAACCCTTCGTACCCCTTATACTCTGACCCCATTTATCTGCACTTCCAGGAAACACACTCCATAGCCTCCAGCTGTTGACTGAGGTAGCTGCACACTGTCCTGCCATACTCTTGTCCTGTCATGGCTTCAATATGACTACCTTTCACTACACTGACTTACACCTGATATCTGTTCACGTTTACTTGGCCCCTGGAATCTGTTCATGCCATCTACTTGGCTCTGGAGTCATACATTATTTTCACGCCAAGTAATAGGAACACGTACTGTTTACTTCTGATGCCATCTCTTCTCCTTATTGTTAGGAGCTGCTTTACCCTGCTTCACAGAGTTAAAATTACCCAGGAATAAGCAGGAACCAGATATGTGTTCCTTCTGCCCTCAAACTCAAGTATCAATTTCTCCAAAGTGCTTTCTTATAGTGATCTACTCTGGTATACCAGGAGGTAGGCCTAAAAGTTTCTGATGCTCAGCAAACATCCAACTAGGGAATAAGATGCCAGTGTTTCCTTATTGAGGAAAACCTCAGCTTACTATTAGGGATTCTCTTGAATCTTTTCCTATGTAAGGGGCAGCCACCCTCTTTTCCTTAAAAAAAGAGAAAAGGTGGAATGTTACCACATTCTCCACTAAGCTAAAAACTCATGAAATACATAAATTCATTCTTCATTAAGCTCCAGTCTTCTGCTTATATAGCCTGAGAGTCATCTTGAGTATGACAGTGGAAGGATGCCACTGGCCACCTCTTCTTTAGTCCTGGAAGTAGTGTCTGGTATCTCCTCAAAACTCCTTAGGATATGGAGATTTCTAATACCTATTGTCTATAACTTTAGGAATTTACCTGAAATCTAGAGACAAACACACACACCCTTCTATGTCCTTTTTACATCACCATAAACAAGTAAATTAACCTATATAGGACTTAATTTTCTCATGTGGGAAGGAGCACTGTTAACTGTAGAACACCCTAAGTAGTATCAAAAGCAATAGGAAAAGTGGGGAGACACTTTGAACAAAGGTGGGACACTTTGATCCTTGACTTACTTGCATACTACTAACTAAGGATAGAGCTTTTTGTAAAGCACAAAACACACTGAAACCTTTTCTGTCTTCATTTTAGAATGGCATTTCTGACAAAATGAAACATGACTCCAACTATACCGATCCAACGTGTAGATCCCTGTTAGGTCAATTTTAAAGCACTTCCAATTTTGTGAAAGCCATAATGCTTATACTTCAGAATTTTCCATCCTCAACTACTCCTTTCATGTCATAAGAAGTCTATGCCATTTAAAATAAAGAAAAGATTTTAAATTAAGTCACAAAAGATTCAGAGAACTCTAAATTCAGTCCAGTTCTTTGAAACCACAACTGATGAAAAAAATGTTCTTTTGCCAACTTTGGCTAGTGTTACATTCTTAATTTCATTTAAATGTAGGTATTTTGTAATTTCTGTTTCCTTTCATAAAAAAAACAACAACTCTGAATGAGGGGGATTACGGACACAAAGATTCATAAATTAAATGTATCCTGGAGAAGTTAGTTTGTGCATCATGGTTATCCTTTATGAAGAGCACAAGGTACATCTGATCTCATGCAGACACTCTGGGGCTATCATCAAACATCAGGTTGTGTGCATAGCACATAACTTTAAAAAGTTGATATAAGCTTACACATTATGAAGGCAATATGAAAGAAAAGAATCAACTTGCACTAGAAATGCATATAGAAATGTTTAGTTTATTTAACGCATTGGTAATCTTATTTCAGTTTTTTAGGGGATTATTTTCCTCTTTTGAAACAAAATACTATAGTAAACTCACCTCTCAGTAATTAAACATTTGTTGATTTTAACATGCCCCTATGGCACCTGATCAAATTCATACAGGAAGTTCAGAAGGTGAGAAGGCACTAAGACCACCTAGGAGAGTCCTACCTCCTACTCATCTGCTCATAGAGTTTCCCTAGGGATGGTGGAGGGGGTAATTGGTAAAAATACTCTGCTAGCCTTCTTTCCAGAAGTAATAAAAGATTATGTTGGTAGGGCGCCTGGGTGGCTCAGTTGGTTAAGCGACTGCCTTCGGCTCAGGTCATGATCCTGGAGTCCCGGGCTCGAGTCCCGCATCAGGCTCCCTGCTGAGCAGGGAGTCTGCTTCTCCCTCTGACCCTCCCCCCTCTCATGTGCTCTCTATCTCTCTCTCTCTCTCATTCTCTCTCTCAAATAAATAAATAAATAAATAATCTTTTAAAAAAAAGATTATGTTGGTAGCTGCAAGGTGATAAAATTAAAATTAAATTAATAAAATTAAAAGACCAAAATTAATGGGTTTTTATCCTTTGCTATATTGAAAGAAGAAAACTACTTCCTGGATAACATAAAGCAGCAGCTGAAGCAAGAAATGGAAAGGGAAGAGGTTTTGAGAAGGCTAAGGTGGATTAAAATAGGTCTAGTACAATGGAAGAATATTACACAAAGGAAGAAGGGAAGGAGAAGGAAATTTGATCCACTGGAGAAATCCTCTGGGAAGAGATGTATAATTTCTGGAAAGAAAGCAATATTCTCCCTTCCTGTGAAAAGACAGAAGGGCTTCTAGAATTAGGGAACATGAAGAGCTTAGTTACTGGATGTACAAAGAAGAAATACAACAATGGAAATAGCCCTTTGTACAATCACAAGGACAATCATGGTTGTTCCCTCTTCTTGAAATGAAAACCATCACTTCCATTCAGAGTCCACTGGCACTTGCCAGTTTACTGGCCCAGCACCATACCTGGAACAAAGATCAGTAAATAAATGTAGTTTGAAGATGAATAAATAAATGGAAGCATCTTCTGGCTCACCATCACTTATTTATAATGTTGAATAGGGATAAATGACATAAACAGAAGAAATTTGGGTAACAGCTCTAGGAATTAGAGCTCTAAGCCAAAAAGGAAAGGATTTGTTAATAGCATGGTCTTATCTATGCTCCCATTTTAGAAGAGTTGGGGACTTTGTAGACAGAAAAAAGATTGGAAAAATAATGTTTAGCTAAATCAATAGAGATTCCAAACAGTACCTGGTCCTGCACCAGGGATTATTCTGCCAGACTGATGAGCACTTGGCTATAGAGTACATTGCACAGAATCATCTGAAAGTCTGCCAGGTTTATAGTAACTTTAAAATCAAAGTCTAGGGGCGCCTGGGTGGCTCAGTCATTAGGCATCTGCCTTCAGCTCAGGTCATGGTCCCAGAGTCCTGGGATCAAGCCCCGCATCGGGCTCCCTGCTCAGCAGGAAGCCTGTTTCTCCCTCTCCCACTCCCCCTGCTTGTGTTCTCTCTCTTGCTGTCTCTCTCTGTCAAATAAATAAATAAAAATCTTTAAAAAAAATAAATAAATAAAATCAAAGCCTAGGGGGAAGGAAAACACTGTCAGATAAAACTATAAAACTGGATATAATGATGGACATCAGCCATTACAATAAAAAGCTATGCAATTGGTACACACACAAGAGTCCATAGTTAAAAATGACTAAAAAGAGGGTCAAGAATTCTACTGTATACTCAAAGCCCAGAACATTAACATCATTAGAGTATAAGTCAAGATAGACGGTCATTAAGATTTATCATTTGAAAACATGATCATAACAATGAAAAGTACTTTGTTCTAGTAAAGCCTTAGGAGATGAAGTAGATGAACTTGACGTGTCATGAAGATAAAAGCTTGTGTGGAACTCTTCAAGTCTGCTTTTGATAGCATGAAAGGAAACATTTCAGTGAAGGACAAGGAGAGAGAGAACAAGGTAAAATGTTAGAAAGAATGTTCTACAGCCTACTTACTGAAAGAAGGTCATGTTTTTTCTCTTAGAACAAGAGTAAGCTTAGATTCTGGAATTGTGCCTAGAGATGGCCTGAAGGTAGGAGTCCAGGTCTAGTCACATCAGGAAGAGTGTTTACCAAAGGGGTTAAAGGTCTTGTAATTGGAGGAAAAACCTAGATCTTAGTTGAAAGGATAACAGTATTGAATAGCAGATTTAAAGATCAAGACAAGGCAGAAAATAGGAGGGGTTAGAAGCCGGAAGGATTAAGGGTGAGCTGGTATGTTATGGAAAAGTTTGTGACAAGCAATTCACAATTAAAGCAACAGACAGAGAGCAAGAGAGTGTTTGGATTATCCTCACAAGGGATGTTTAGTATATGAGACATGGGTGTGGATAGGAATATTAACAGGTGGTAGAGGCAGCAGCTTAAAAGAATCAGGGAATTTGGACCTGGAAAAGAAGACAAATATAATGGAGTGGGAAGTTTTTAGCTTCCCTGCAGTCCATTAAAAATCTCATTCTGTCATGAGAAAAGATGTTTTGATATTATGTAAAGCATAGATTTTAGAATCAAATAGGTTTAATTTGAAACCTGGCTCTGCATGGCTCTGTGATATTGGGTAAGAAATGAATCTCTATATTGGCTTCAAATTCCTCACCTGTAAAATGGAAATTATAATGATAACTGCATCTCTGTGATATCAGGAAAATTAAATCAGAGGATAAATTTAAAGAGTTGTACCGAGTACATAGTAATCCCTATGGGAATGCTAAACTACTTTTATTACTAAAATTCAGCTAAAAGTAAGTTAGCTAATAAATTTTTTATTTGCCTTGAAATATTTTATTTTTCTACCAAAAGTCCATCAACCTGATTCTTTAAAAAGACTTGGTTAGAGGGGTAGAAATGAGAAGACCTTTGGAGAAAGTTATTTTGCCCTGTCATCTTAAAGCAGTGCTTCTCTAATTCAATGTACTTATAAGGCACCTGAACAAGTTTTTTTTTTTTTTTTTTTTTAAGATTTTATTTATTTATTTGAGAGAGAGAATGAGAGAGAGCACATGAGAGTGGGGAGGGTCAGAGGGAGAAGCAGACTCCCTGCCGAGCAGGGAGCCTGATGCGGGACTCGATCCAGGGACTCCAGGATCATGACCTGAGCCGAAGGCAGTCGCTTAACCAACTGAGCCACCCAGGCGCCCCGCTGAACAAGTTTTTAATAAGCCCATCTGATTTAGATGGCCTAGCATGGGGCCCTGAGATTCTACATTTCTAACAAGCTCCCAGTGATGTTAATGCTGCTGGTCCCTATACCACACTGAGTAGTAAGGCCGTAGAATGCCTGAAAATGAGTAAAGGAAACATGGCAAGAAGTCAGACATGTAACGTGGATTTCAGGAAGGCAAATTTCAGAGGCAGCAGAACTCTTTCCTAGATCAAGCCCTAAGAAAAGATGGCTCAAATCCAAAACCAATGATACGAGATGTAGTTTTCAAAAAGAAATTCTGGCTCTGTAATTTCAAATAATTCTGAAGGGGATTTCTATATAACCACAAGTATCAGTTTAAAAAACAATTACATATACAGAAAAGGAAAGAAAGAACAGAAGAGAGGAGAGGTCTAAGCCTCTAAAAATCATATAAGTAAACAATGAATCCTAGAATTTATTGAGGTTTCGAAAGCCACCTAAAATAATTATTATTTTTATAATGAGAAAAACACAATGAAATAGGCCATCTATAAAAAATATTAACTTGTCAACAGATTATAGAAAGAGCACCAAACTCCTCACTTTTTCGCTTGCTTCTAACCATGATCTATGCTTCAAAAGTAGAGAATTAAAATAGGTACAAAGGACAAGAAGCTAGTTAGTGGTGGGACTATTGTATTATAGCACACAATTTCACTAAGTGAGTTCAAATGTTTCTGTTTGAGTAGATTACATTTCATACTAATTAAAGATTGCTGAATAGAATCTTTGCGAAACCATGATGAACATAAAAGTTCTAGAAGATCCTAAGTGACCAAACATTGTCCTATTTGTTTTAATAGTGGTTTCCGTGAAGCATTGTCTAATAAAGATGATGCTAATCCTTGGCTGACTTTGAGACATATTTTTTACAAAGATAATTAATAAAGACAAAGTATTTTTTCCAATATTTTTCTTCTTTGTCCAATGGACTCCTATTCAGCCTTAAAGAACCTATCCACATGTAACTAACTTGGAGTAATTTCTCATTCTCTTAGATAGAATTAGTTACATTCTCTGTGTTCTCATTAATCTTAATCAAGTTCTTACTTTACTTAAAACTTAACTATACTTAACATTGTATTTGGATTACTTATTTGCATGTCTGTTTTCCAACTTGACAGAGAATGGCTTATTTTTATCCCAAAAATCTTTATGTTCTGCACAGTACATGATATATAGCAGATGTTTACTAGAAGCTTCAAAATTGAAGTCCTCACACATAAAACATATACATCTAATTCAATCTTAGGCTGTGCACATAGAAATATCAATGTCTAGAACAAGGGAGATGTAAGTCCCAGTCAACTGAGTGGTGCACAAACTGGGTTTCAAATACAAATTTCAGAAAATGCAGTTTATCCAAATTATTAAGAGCATGGGCTCTGCAGCCCAGAATACCAAAATTCCTGGCATTACCAGGTCTGTTGTATACTTGGGCAAGCCGTTTTACCTCTCTGGCTCCCAGTTTTCATGTGGCTAATAATAGTACTACCGAATATTGCTCCTAGAAGGATTAAATGAAGCAATATGTATCAAACACATAAAACAGTAGCTAGGAGCACATGACAAGCACTAGACATTAGCTATTGTTCTCATTGTTATTTGTTCTGGGTGCTGCACTTTCAGAACACCACGGATAAGGAACCTAGTCCAGAGACAAGTGACCAAGAAAACAAGATTCAAAGCCGTTTCAGAAGGAAGGTTAAAATATCTCAAACTATTAGGCTGGAATTGAGATTTGAGAAGGGTGATAGGGACAAGAGACAGGATAGCTGCCTTCAAAAAGGAAAGAATGAGTACCCTTGATCTAGGACACTCCAGGGAACAAAAATGGAACTAAAATTGGAAACAAAATAGTAGAAGAGTTAGGTTCAAAGGAAAACTTTTCTCAGTCAGAGTATATAGAATGGAATGCCTAGAGGTATTTAAGCTGGATTTAGAGAAAATGCTGGGAGTGATGAAAAGTATGAGACTGAATCATTGAATAGCGGGGAGGGCTAGGCTACCTGGTTCCTATAGTACTTGCACTCTATCCCTTTTGTGAAAAACTGAGGCCCAGAAAAATGAAAAAAACTTGACTTTAGACACAGAACTAATCAGTGGCACATCCTGGGCTAGAACCTAGTTTGCCAAATTCCCACTCTGGGCTTTTCTTTGGAAGTCCTCTACAAAAAATACTTCCCAGAACAGGTAGGGATGTGCTCCCAAGTATGAGTAAGAGGCGAGAGTGCAGGTGAGGCAAGTACTTGAGATAGAGTGAGTAGAGCAAACCATGTGGAATAAAGTCATTGAGGCTTACACAATGTCTGGGGCTTCTCTTGTCACTTTTTGTATGTTATTCCCGAGATGAGTTTATTTGTATGTATACCTGATCACAGAGCACTATAAAATGTAAAGTTTAATGAGTATAGACTTTATAAACTTGAGAATGCCTTTGCCACTTTTTCTCCATAAGTCCTAAATTTTCCTATGAAAAACATGTATGCCAGGGTTCAACTCAGTGGTCAGATAAATCTATTAATTCCTCTATGTATTTACCTACATAAGTGTGATATTTAGGCTTTTCAGATAAAACATTCTGAAAAATACAAGCTTTTAATAGATTCAATGGGGGAGATGATAGGTCCTAGGGATTGATAGCACCAACTGTGGGCTCAGACCTCTTCCATTCCATTTCTGAATTTAGGAAAACTGCTTAACTTCTAGAATCTCAGCTTCCACCTCTGAAAAATGGAAATAACAATAGTACCTATGTCACAAAATTCTGAAAATTAAAATGATTCATCCTGGAGTACTATTTAAATTTCATGGCTTTTTTTTTCTCAATTTTTTAATGTTGAAAGATGTGAGAAATGATTGAAAGATCCGAACAAACAACTAGAAAACACTGACTTAAGCTAGAAAGGAACAAGTAGTTAATTTAATACTATCCTGATAAAGTTTGCTGGTGTTGGGTCCAGGGGAATACCATGGACAGATGTTTTTCTACAGAGGAGTTTCTCTATATGTATTACAGAAACTCATGATTGAAGGGAAGCTTACAGACCATTCAGGCCACCTGCCCAACTAATGCTCAAATAACCTCCTTCCACAAAGGTCAACAAACCTCTGCTTAAATATCTCAAGAGATCTCATCCCATTTTACCTATATTTAACAGTAATAACAAAACTAAGTGAGAAAGAGAAATTTCCTTCACATAAAACCCAATTGGCTCAGCATAATATCCTCCAGTTCCATCCACGTCATTGTTATACAAGAATTTATTCTACTTTTTCAGGCATTGACCATATGAAAAACAAAAGATGAATGGGTTGATTGATTAAATATAACACTAGATATTTCAAGTTTACTGGGGATAAAATAATTAACAAATCTTAATTGGGCAATAAACTATACATTCCAATTAGGTTTTGTAGTCAGCAAGTATTTTGTTCACTATGAGAAAGATAATATTTTAGAAATTGTTTTTATCCCCTAACTTCTCACAATGTTCAGTATTATGAATCTTTGTTTTTCCTTCCATAAGAATATATGCCTTATGACAGCAAAGTCTCTATATGTTCACGGAGATACTCCCCTGTACCTAGAATAATACTTGACATATAATTAGTCCTCAAATGTTATTTGAAAACATGAATAAAAAGTGAACAAATTAACAAAGGTGGTGGAAGGACAGCTCATGAAAACCACTTTAAATTTACCAGATTTAACAAAAAAGGAACTTTTTAGAATAATGAAAATAAATCATTGTTTATCTGAATTTCAACTTTATCTGGCAACTCTACTTTTAGAAAAGAAAAAAGAAAAAAACCTAAGGGCAAAAGCATGTGAAATCATCAATATTTACCTAGGAAAAGGAAGAAATAAATTTTCTTCCAAGACTATACTGATAGATATAAGGAAACCACAATATACATGTTTAAAAAATACAACAAAACTTAAAAAGAATCAAAAAAGATAAAGGCAAAGCATCTTTAGAAACACAGTTTGGTTTTTAAAAATCTTGCTAGACTCTAAGAGATACTGTGACCTAGCCTATCCTGTGTGTATGTGGGTGTGTTTTGGGATAAACCCTAAAACAGCTTTTAAGAATTTCCTACACTTTGTCCTTCCCTACCTGAAGGTCATTATGAGAGAGTTGTTGCTAGGTTGCAAGCATGGCCTTACACTTAGGGTTTCAAACAGAATTATTACATTAAAAGTAAAATAAATATTAATTCACAATGTCAAAACATCAAACAGCATTCTTTTACTCACTGACACTGAGAACTATATAACTGACAATTTTCTAAATATTAAGCCAACCCCTCATCTCCTAGGCTGATGACTCTTCCTGAATCTTTCAGGCTCAATTTAGTAATTAAAAAAGTAAGAAATACTTTTTGCTAAATTACAAGTCTCCCTAATAATATCATAAATTCCAAGAATATTAGGACCCATATCTGAATCGTATACCTGAAGGTTAGCATGGATCCTGGTATAAATAGGTGCTCAATTGTTTATTGAATGAATCAAATTTTAGGGCAAAATAAAACATAAATTAGAGTGTCACCATCTTTTCTATCTTAATTAGCTGATTTCTCGTCAGTATGTTTTTCTGTTCTTTCACACCTTAATATTTATAATGATAAAATGACAACCCTGATGCCTCAGTTTTTTATCTGTGAAATGAAAATAATAATGTACCTATCCCATGGTGTTGTTATAAAGATTAAATGAATTAATATATGAAAAGCATTTGGGACAGTGCTTAGCACATAATAAATGTTATGTATCATCATCATCATTATCACTAGCTGTAGCAGCCTTATTTACGACTGGGTCTTTTTCTAGTGAGAATTTCAGACTCTGGAGTTCTATGGTCCTCATAGGTACTCTTCTGGTTAGAAGTCTGGTCTCTGGCAGGATGGACTCCTCTTTGGTGTTTTAGAAGAAACATCACCCCGTGTGGAAGAACCTGGCCCAAAAAGTTTCCTTGAAAAGCATTGTCTCCCCTCTATGTTTGACTGTTCATCCTCCCTTACCAACCTGCTTCTTTAGAGTCCTCTCCTGAATGTTGATTACCATAGTTTAACTGTGCTGCCTGGTCCCCCCATTTTTCCTTTCATCCTAAAAGCCTATTGTAAGGTCACTGTCTCAGCTGCTTTTAATCAGACTACATCAACTGAAAATAGAGAATGATTGTATAAACTGTCTTTTACACTCTAGACCTGTTTGACACAGAATAGCATGTTTTATACTATGTTGACTATTTAACAGTTATATTAGAACTCCCTATTGTCTATTGCTTGAATAGACCCAAATTAACAGATCCAGATTAATGTTTACTATATGTTATGGTTTGAAATATCTAGTATATTAAACTAGTTAATGTTCTTCCTGTATATACAATGTCTCTCAAGTTCTCTTGGACCAGTGTTGTATTAATAAGTATAATTAACATAAAACTTTTCTTAGCAACATTAATCTACAGTTGTTTTATGAAGTTGCTAAAATCGCCTTCCCCCCCATTGTCAAAATTGCCCTCCTCACCTCGCATAATGGTTAAAGATGTAAGACTTTTCTATTGGGCTTTCTTACTACAGAAACACAACTTCCTGATGAGATCATATTCCAAATTTGCCAGAAACTGATGTCTGATTCTCTCCTTGCTAGCTCCTGGAATCCAGGGATGGTGACACACCCTCAATTGGCCAACTTCACTTAATTCACTTACCCTTTAATTTGTTTCACATAGAATTATCCTTGCAATGACTATTCGAAGATATGTAAATAAATACTTTAATAAATTATTTTTCAATGCTAATAAAATTTTCATTTTTACCAAAATATGTAACTGCATCTCTTACCTCAGTGGCTCTCAACCTTGACTGGGCAGCATTTTCTGAATCCTTCCTAGGAAGTGAATGGAAATTTTATATTTTTTACATAAGTTTTATAAGACATTCTGATGTTCAGCCACGGGATTCTTCCCATTTCATACTAATTGAAAAATAATTCAACAAACTAGTAATATTATTGGCTTATTATACACTGAAAATAATAATTAAGATAATAAGAGTAAAGAATAGAGCCGAAATCTAAACGATAAAAAGAAATATACCAGCTATATTCCTTTATATCCTAGCACATTATCTTACAATTGGGAACACCTTGTTCTTGGAAAGTCTTGGTCTCTGGTGAGAAATGGTAGAACGGTAATGGAAAACTGCCTGTGGTACTCTTCAAAATAGCTGCTACATGAATAACGTTAGAGTTCTTTGCTCTTCAAATGCCTTTTCCTTTCTCTATTTTTTTTATTTTTATTTTTATTTTTTTGGTGTAAGTATCCTACTTGATGTTGATGAAAGGGGAAACCAATGTATAGTCACATTATGTAAATGAGATTCTTTGAGTTAATTATTAGTAATAATTTGCAATGTGATGAAAGGATGTATAAATTTGAATTTTAATACATTTTTATTTATATACTTTCAAAATAATTTGCAGCTTAAAGGAAAATAGAATATATAACTGCATTTTAGAATCTTTTTTCTTAATCCCAAACATATTGTATACATTTTAAATAATGCTAGACAGAACATATCATATCATGATGCTTCAATTATCCATTTTAATCTTAATAAAAATTCAGAGAATTTGCAAATCAATATTCAGCATGATTAAACAGATTATATTCCCAAGTTGTTTTAGAGCCAAACTTTCAGAAATATCTTAGTAGGGGAAAATATTCTTTCTTGGACAGTTTGTACTCCCAGTTTAAGTAACTGTGACTTGGTCTCTGAGTCATATAATGTACATTAATAATATCTATGTACAATAATGAGAACTTAAAGTGGAATGTGGTCTGCTGATTCCTAATATCTATTCAAATATAAGTTATTAACTCAATTATTCAGGGGCCTATTTCCAGTTTATGAATTATTTATTTTCTTTGTTTTGAAAAAGTTATTATAGCTGTTAGGGCCAAGACAATATTAAACCTCCAGAACTTGATGATAATGCTGATGAGATACTTAAGCATGCAAGGGAGGCACTTATTACAAAGGCAAATAACCTGTAATTGAATGAAGAGCCTAAACAAAATGCTTCAGAATTTCAAAGACTCATTCTATATGGATTACTGAACAATAGCATAAAATGAACTCTTCAAGAATCTCCATGTGGTTTTCGTTTGAAGTGAAATATAACAGATATGATTTTTATAAACATTAGCTCTAGCATGGTTTGATATCAAGAACTGTAGCCATAACTTTTATTTGATGCCATTAGCAAACCAAACCAAAGTTCTGGCCATTGTATGGGCTTGGCTGCCCTGCACCCATTAAATTCTAGGATGATTTAAGTTTTTCTAAAGAATATTGTTTGTCCCTTCCCATGGATTAACATATGGATTTAACCCACTATACGATAGATGATTTTGAACTTGGCACCAAAATATAAAAATTTGAGAAATTCGGGAGACTCCAAAATGGTGGAGGAGTAGGAGACCTTAGTTTCATCTGGTCCCAGGAATTCAGCTAGATTGCTATCAAATCATTCTGAACACCTGCGAACTCAAGCAGAGATCTAAGAATTGCTGAAACTTTACAAATAGAAAAGCGACCATTTTCTGCAAGGCAGGAGATGCAGAGAAGTGAATCTGAGGCGATATGTCGGAAGATGAACCGTGGGGGGAGGGAGTCTCTGTAAGCTGGCTACCAGCAAGTAATATAGCAGTGGAATACAAAATCATAACTTTAAAAGTCTGCTCCAGTGAGGGACATCCCTGCCTAAAAGGCACTCAGGTGGCGAAGTGGGAGCAGAATCCTAAGTGGGACAGCGTGGTCCATAGATTCTCAGGGTCACAGGAAGACCGGGGGTGCCTGAGTGTGGCAGAGTTCCCAGGCATCAGAACAGGGAAGCCAGCTGCAATCAGGTAGCCCAGGAGTGGGCTCTCAGCTCAGGGTTGCCATATACCATGAACCCTAACATGGTTCAGCAATGGCTCTCTGAGCAAGGGCCCAATAAGAGGCAGAACCGGGGCAAGAACCTCCCTTCCTCCCCTGGTAGGAATGGCTCAGGTGAGCACCACAGGAGTCTGCAGGGTTTGGAGACTCCAAACAGGGTCGCATACCTGAGACAGAAATGCTCAGGTCACAGGCTGGGTGAGCAGAGTGCTGCCGGAGACCAGGGAGATAGGAGTGATTGACTGCTTTACCGTGAGGGCACACTGAGGAGTGGGGCTCTGAGCTTTCAGCTCCAGGGCTGGAGATTCGGAGGCTGCCATTTTCATTCTTATCCTCTAGAGCAGTAGGGAAAGCCTTCAGGGAACAAAATCCACACAGAGCAATCCAGAGCAGATTACTTAGCCCGGCTCCCCGGCAAGGGCAGTGCAATTCTGCCTAGGGCAAAGATACCGGAGAATCAGTGCAACAGGCTCCTCCCCAAGAGGATCAGTAAGGACATCTGGCCAAGACCAAGTTTACTGAGAACACAGAACTGCAAAACTCCAGTGCTAGGGAAAAATAGTATATAGAATCCATGGTTTTTTCCCCATGACTCTTTAGTCTTTCAATTTTAATTTTTTCTCTCTCTCCTTTTTCAACCAATTTCTTGTTTTATCAACTCTTTTTTAAAAATATTTTTCAATTTTCATCTTTACAGTTACATTCTATCCTTTCAATGCATTTAATTTTATTTTTGCACATATATAAGTTTTTCTTCCTTTACAATTTTGGGATCTAGTTTTCTAACAAACAGACCAAAATACATACAGGATCCAGTGTATTGCTCTGTTCTGTTCACTTGTCTGATTATTCTCGATCTCTCTCTCTCTTTTTTTTTTTTTTTTTGGTTTTGGATCTCTTCTGATTTGTTTAGTGTATATTTCTCTGGGGTTGTTGTTGCCATTTTAGTATTTTGTTCTCTCATTCATCTATTCTTCTCTGGACAAAATGACAAGATGGAAAAAACCACCTCAAAAAAGAAAACAAGAGGCAGTACTGACTTCCAGGGACCTAATCAGTATGGATATAAGTAAGATGTTGGACCTACAGTTCAAAATAACAATTATAAAGATACTAGCTGGGCTTGAAAAAAGCATAGAAGACACTAGAGAATCGCTTTCTGGAGAAATAAAAGAACTAAAAATCTAATCAAGTCGAAATAAAAAAGGCTATTAATGAGATGCAATAAAAAATGGAGGCTCTAACTGCTAGGATAAATGAGGCAGAAGAGAGAATTAGTGATATAGAAGACAAAATGATGGAGAATAAAGATGCTTATAAAAAGATAAACTACTGGATCATGATGGGAGAATTGAAGAGATAAGTGATACCATAAAGTGAAATAATATTAGAATGATTGGGATCCCAGAAGAAGAAGAAAAGAGGGTGGGGGCAGAAGGTATATTGGAGCAAATTATAGAGGAGAATTTCCCTAATCTTGGGAAGGAAACAGGCATTCAAGTCCAGGAGACACAGAGAACCCCCTCAAAATCAATAAAAATAGGTCAACACCTCAACATAAAATAGTGGAACTTGCAAATCTCAGAGACAAAGAGAAAATCCTAAAAGCAGCTAGGGAAAAGAGATCTGTAACTTACAAGGGTAGAAACATTAGACTGGCAGCAGACCTATCCACAGAGACCGGGCAGGCCAGAAAGGATTGGCATGATATATTCAGGGTGCTAAATGAGAAAAATATGGAGCCAAGAATATTTTATCCAGCAAGGATGTCATTCAAAATAGAAGAGAAAAAAAGCTTCCAGGACAAACAGAAACTAAAAGAATTTGTGATTCTAAACCAGCCATGCAAGAAATATTATGGGGGATCCTTTAAGTGAAGAGAGAGCCCAAAAGTAACACAGAGCAGAAAGGAATAGAGACAATATAAAGAAACAGTGACTTTACAAGTAATGCAATGGCACTAAGTTCATATCTTTCAATAGTTATTCTCAATGTAAATAAGCTAAATGCCCCAATCAAAAGACACAGTGTATCAGATTGGTTAAAAAAAAAAAAAAAAGCAAGACCCATCAATATGCTGTCTGCAAGAGACTCATTTTAGAGCCAAAGACAGTTCCAGATTGAAAGTGAGGGGGTGGAAAACCATTTCTCATGCTAATGGACATCGAAAGAAAGCTGGGTGGCAATCCTTCTATCAGACGAATTAGATTTTAAACCAAAGACAGTAATAAGAGATGAGGAAGAACACTATATCATAATTAAAGGATCTATCCAAAACAAGATCTAACAATTGTAAATATTTATGCCCCTAACATGGGAGTTGCCAATTATATAAACCAATTAATAACAAAATTAAAGAAATACATTGATTATAATGCAATATTAGTAGGGGACTTTAATACCCCATGCACTGCAATGGACAGCTCATCTAAGCAGAAGATCAACAAGGAAATGAGGCCTTTGAATGACACACTGGACCAGATGGACTTCACAGATACATTCAGAGCATCCCATCCTAAAGCAACAGAATACACATTCTTTTTGAATGCACATGGAACATGCTCCAGAGTAGATCATATACTGGGTCACAAATCAGGTCTCAACCAGTACCAAAAGATTGGGATCATTCCCTGCATATTTTCAGACCACAACACTTTGAAACTTGAACTCAATCACAAGAGGAAATTTGGAAAGAACTCAAATACACGGAGGCTAAAGAGCATCCTACTAAAGAAAGAATGGGTCAACCAGGAAATTAAAGAAGAATTTAAAAATTCATGGAAACAAATGAAAATGAAAACCCAACTGTTCAAAACCTTTGGGATGCAGCAAAGGCAGTCCTAAGAGGGAAGTATATAGCAATATAAGTCCTTCTCAAGAAATAAGAAAGATCTCAAATACACAACCTAAACTCACACTTAAAGGAGCTGGAGAAAGAAGAGCAAATAAAGCCTTAACCCAGCAGAAGAAGAGAATTAATAAAGATTAGGGTCAATGAAATAGAAACCAAAAGAATAGTAGAACAAATCAATGAAACCAGGAGCTGGTTCTTTGAAAGAATTAATAAGATTGATAAACCCCTGGCCAGACTTATCAAAAAGAAAAGAGAAAGGACCCAAATAAAACTATGAATGAAGGAGGACAGATCACAACCAACACTGAAGAAATACAATTATAAGAACATATTATGAGCAACTATATGTCAACAAATAAGGCAATCTGAAAGGAATGAATGCATTCCTAGAGATGTATAAACTACCAAAACTGATCCAAGAAGAAATAGAAAACCCGAAAAGACCTTTAACCAGCAAGGAAATTGAAGCAGTAACCAACAATCTCCCAACAAACAAGAGTCCAGGATGGATGTCTTCCCAGGGGAATTCTACCAAACATTTAAAGAGGAGTTAATACCTATTCTTCTGAAGCTGTTTCAAAAAATAGAAATCGAAGGAAAACTTTCAGACTCTCTCTATGAGGTCAGCATTACCTTGATCCCAAAACCAGACTAAGATCCCACCAAAAAGGAGAATTACAGACCAATATCCCTGAAGAACATGGATGCAAAAATTCTCATCAAAATACTAGCCAATAGGATCCAACAGTACATTGAAAGGATTATTCACCACGACCAAGTGGAATTTATTCCTGGGCTGCAAGGGTGGTTCAACATCCGCAGATCAATCAATGTGATACAATACATTAATAAAAGAAAGAACAAGAACCATACGATCCTCTCAGTTGTTGCAGAAAAAGCATTTGACAAAGTATAGCATCCTTTCTTGATTAAAACTCTTCACAATGTAAGGATAGAGGGAACATACCTCAATATCATAAAAGCCGTATATGAAAAGCCCACAATGAATATCATTCTCAATGGGGAAAAACTGAGAGCTTTCCCCCTAAGGTCAGGAACACAGCAGGGATGTCCACTATCACCACTGTTGTTCAACATAGTACTAGAAGTCCTAGCCTCAGCAATCAGACAACAAAAAGAAATAAAAGGCATACGAATCAGCAAAGAAGAAGTCAAACTCTCACTCTTTGCAGATGACATGATACTCTATGTGGACATTAGAGTTACTGCATGAGTGAAAACAAAACAAAAGTATACATGCCCAGGTTCCTATTCCAGAATTTGGGTCAGTTGGTCTGGGATGGGGCTCAGAATACAGTATCTTTTAATAAGTTCCCTAGATGATACTAATGTCCACCAAAGTTGAGAACCTCTAATATAAGTAACAGATTTTAGATCTAATAAATGGATTTTATTGTATTACATGAAAAATATTTGTTTTTGCTGAAATGTTAATTCCTATAGGTCAGGAAGAAGCTGAAATTTGTAATTTACAAATTTACAATAAAGTCAATTCACTGTTTTTCAAGTGCTAGTGAAAAGGCTCCCCTACACCATCTTCACACATTAATTTTTTAGACAGCTGAGGTTAGAAATACAGACAGTTGTCTCAGACATAACTTTTGTAAGCTATGTGTATTAGTCAATGTTCTCCAGGGAAACAGAATAAATAGGATGTATGTGTGTATAAATTTGTATTTGTAAAATATATATATTATACATAATATTTTTATGTATTTCGGGGCTTTTTAAATGACTAATTACCGATTTAAAACTATGAAATGTGCATTTCTTGGTAAGTTACACAAGTGATTTTCTACTCATTCACATTTCCAATAAAAGCTTAAGGAAACAGACAAAAATACAAAGGACAAAAAAAAATATGGCAATATCCTCAAAACAAAAAGATTTAGTAACAGGAAAAAGTCTTCACAGTCAGTGTCCATCAACAATTAAAATTATCCAAATAGTACAAATGCTCAATTCAAATTGATGCTATGCACTAAACTATTAATGCTTGTCCCTTGAAGCTGCAAACTAGAAAAGTCACTCACCTATGGAGAAGGAAGAAGGGAGAAGGAAGAAGAGAGACAGAGAAGAAAAGATTTTAAGGAATTGGTTTACAAGACTGTAGAGACTGGCAAGTCCAAAATCTGCAAGGTAGACTAGCAGGCTGGAGACACAGGGAAAAGTTGTGGCTCTAGTTTGAAGACAGACTGGAAACAGAGTTTCCTCTTCATTAGGGACCTCTGCCTTATTTTTCTTAAGCCTTCAACTGGTTGGATGAAGCCTACCCACATTATGGAGGGTAATCAGCTTTACTCAAAGTCTACTCATTTAAATGTTAATCTCATCTAAAAAAAAATATTTTCACAGCAACATTTAGAATAGTATTTGACCTGGCTACCATGACTAGGTAGGTTGACATATAAAATTAACCATTACACTTTACTAACTACAACACAAAAGAAGGATGGAACTACTTGCTTTTTATAAAACAGAATTGCATTCTCTTACTCACAAATTCCCTTCTTGGTTACCTATGTGTTCTAACCAGCCAAAGTAAAGAACTGAAAAAAGAAACCACAGTTTCCTTTATTTCTAGACCTATGCCCCTTTCTTGATATTTTGCTTCCTTTAGGAGATGTTGTATTGAGAGAATCCTCTCAATCCAAGGTCTCTGGCATTAAAGAACTTACTTTTTTTCTTTTCCTCTTCATTTTTCCATTTACTGAATTAACATTCACCTGAAAATGATGGACTTACTTTTTTAAAGGGGCTCAGAAGTTACAAAGAGCTTAAAGAACTACAGTGCTAGAAGGTATAAGATTTGGAAGTTTGTTTATACTAATATGGCAGTTTTAAAAAATGGTTACATTTTTTTTTTTTTTTGAAACTCCTCCTATCCAAAGGCAAAATCTATGTCCTCTTTCCTTGAATCTGGGAAGCCTTGTGTCTTGCTTGAGCAAATAGAATGACACTATGTAACTACAGACAAGGTCATAAAAGGCCTTGCAACTTCTGCCAGGTTTTCTTGGGATGATCACTCTGGGAGAGGCCAGCCTTCATATAAGAAATCTATTGTGCTTGTCTGAAATTGCCACAGTGGAGAGGCCGCACAAAGACATTAATGCAGACAGTCCCCACCGAGGCCAGCAGTCCTAGCTATCACTGCCACAGTGTCAGGCAAATGAATGAAGTCATCTTAGACTCTACAGACCAGCGTACTAGCTGAACATTATGAAGTGACTAAGGAGCAGAAGAGCTGAGTTCTGCCTGAATTCCTCACTCACAGAATCCACATGATGTAATAAAACAGCAATTATTTTAAGTTTCTCAGTTTTGTGACAGTTGGTTACACAGAAATATATTGGGAACAACTAGTAATCAAGATAAAGGACTATAATTAAGAGCTGAGACATTTATCTTTTCTCTTGAGTTAAATATAAGAGCAAACTTAAATGGAGCTGTTTAATACACACTATCAGCTTTCATAAAGCTATATATTCTCTGGATAAGCCAGCACAGGGGTGATGATAACATCATTGTGTTCTGTTGGCTACTTATATCTGCTTTATTAAAGAGAGACACTTCTGGGGCGCCTGGGTGGCTCAGTTGGTTAAGCGACTGCCTTCGGCTCAGGTCATGATCCTGGAGTCCCGGGATCGAGTCCCGCATTGGGCTCCCTGCTCAGCAGGGAGTCTGCTTCTCCTCTGATCCTTCCCCCTCTCATGCTCTCTCTCTCTCTGTCTCATTCTCTCTCAAATAAATAAATAAAATCTTTAAAGAGAGACACTTCAGAGAATACATGTTAAAGGCCATTTGATTTTCTGTCCTACACCTGACCCATCCCCAATTATCCCATATCCACCCAGTTGCACAAGAAATTCAGAGTAACCCTAGACCTCCCCCTTCCCTTCTATCAGCACAGTAAAAAACCTGTTGTGTCTACCTCTAAAATATTCTTCTAACCCATCCTCTTCTCTACATCTCTGCCATCACCACCCCAGGCCACCATCATTTTTTGTTTGGTTTATGGCTATAGCCTCCTAACTGGTTACGTCACTTCCTCTCAGATCTTTTTCACTACTATGTTTAAAACTCTCACTTTATTTTCATTATCTGTAGAATAAAACTCAATATCCTAAACTTACAATGAGTAAATAAGCCATAGATACCTAATGTACAGCGTAATTAATATAGACAATATTATATTCATTATAATCATCAAACTAGCTAAGAAACTAGAACTTAATTATTCCCTAAACTAAAAAGGATAATTATGTAATGTCATAGAGGCACTAATTATCATTTCAGTGGCAAACATACTACAATATAGAAATATATCAAATTAACACGTTGTATAACTTGAATTTACACAATGCTGTATGTCAAATATATTCAATAACACACACACAACAAAAATAAAAAAACTCAATATCCTCACCATGACCCATAAAATGTTTGATCTGGCCCCTATCAACACTGGCAATCTTATATCAAGCAACACTGCTGTTTATATACCATGTTCTAGCCACATGAGCTTTTTCTAAGCTCCTTGAATTTCCCAAACTTCTTCCTGCCACGATGTTTTTATGCTTGTTCTTCCCTTTGACTAACAACACTCTTCTCATGTCTGACTTCTCACTTTCACATTCCCTGATTTTCTCTATTAAAGGGCCCTTTCTATTTCCCTCATAATTCTAATTTCAACATTTATGATCTCACTTATTAATTTTTATGCTATTTTCCCTACTGGCAGATAAGCCCCCCAGGCAGAGCTGGAGTTCTCATTTGTGTTATCACCCGTGCCTAGCATTGTCCAGAGGCAGAAGAGATGCTCAGTAAATATTTCTGAATACCTGATTGAATGAGTACTTCAAGTACTTGACACTTTATCTGTAAGTAATAGTAATCTGAATGCCTAGAATTAGCTAAGAGCATAGATTCTATTGCAGAGTGCTGATCTACTTAACTAGAGCACTTTCAATAAATATTTTCAGTTATCAACACAGCTGTCAGACATGTCTTGAGTCACACATCTGTTGAATGTCTGCTTTGCGCCTGATTACAGGACAGCATAATACAATGTATATATGCCTTACCAACCTATGGCACATCTTAGATCACATTAATATTAGTACTCAAATATTGTTATTTCCAACTTCCCATATGCTTATTCAGGAACTCAAATCCCTTGACCCTCTCCCCCACTTCAGCAACAAGGGTCTTCTATGCACTCCAGCATCAGCTAAACCGTAGCTCCCCACTCTGCTACTCCAAGTTCTACCTTTAACAATCACTGCTGGTCTGGTTACCTCATACAAGCTTCTGAACCCATTAAGGAGGTTTTTCTTACCTTTTCATCAGCAACATTAATGCTTTCAGCCCTAACAGTACTGCAATATGTCATTAGCCTTTGCAATGTTCCAGCCCACTATATTAGAAGAGGATAGGGTTCCATAGCTGGATGGGTTGGGCATCTGTACCAGTAAGAGTAGACTCACAATTATACCAAGTAGATTCAAAACTGTAAAAGGCTCAAAACAATAAAAGTGCGTTTCTTGATCATGTGACAGTACTAGGTGGGAGAACAGGTTGGTGGGGCAGCCATCTCCCATATAGTCATTCGGGGACCTAGATATATGAAAGTTCTGCCATCTTCTGCAAGTGGCTTCCAAAGTTCCCTGGGAGAGGTCTCCATTTTAGGTAGCAGGAAGGAAAAGGGAGCATGGAGGAGCACCATGTGGGATTTTATAAACCAGTCTGGGAAGTAACACTACCACTTTCTATCACTCCATGGGATAGAACTCAATCATGGTAATAATACATAATGACAAGAATAGCTGAGAAATGTGGAACCAACATGGGAAATCACTTTCCAATAACAATTCATAAACTTTTGAAGGACAATAGGCTATGCCTGCCACAGCCCAGTGTTTCAGAATATAGTCGACAGCTTTTTAGTCCACACAGAGAGCACTTTATGTCCCTAGGATCTGCACATGCTTCTAGGATAGTTTGGAACTGGTTTCAGGATTGGGAACCACACCATACTCAGACCTAGGATTCACTAATATCTTTAGTCCATGTGGCTAAACCTAAGAACTTCTGCAAGGGTTTAAGGTCCTCCTTGTAACTTGGCTTTTGGAGCTTTCTACTGAACCATAAGTTACATCCATGGGTTTAATATTTTGGACAAAATATAGTTTTCCACTTCCAAGAAACTCATCAACCCTCAAAAGAAAATCACTGGGAGCAAATATAATGTTCTGACAATCATGTTGTTTAAAACTACCCACCAGTCATATCTCATACCTCAAATCTAATCCTTCTGGGATCTTTGTTAGGAATTTGAGATGAGCCTCAACATTGGCAGGAATTTATGTAGGAATAGGGACTAAAGAAAGAATTCTAGATGAGATGTAAAATCTGAGCAAAGACCGATAAGAATTTATTCATTCACTCACTCATTCATTCAGGGATGTAGACATATGAAGAAGGTTCTGGTACCTTTTGCAAGTGGCTTCCAAAGGTCCAGTTTATAAACCAGAAATAATATTCTTTACACAGACTATAAACTACCTTATGGTAGGTGTTATTTGTTATTCTCTTCATAATTTTCATAGAATTTACTACAAAACCTATTTCACTAAAAATTTAAAAGTCTAGGGACGCCTGGGTGGTTCAGTCAGTTAAGCTTCTGCTATCGTCTCAAGTCATGATCCCAGGGTTCTGGGATCGAGTCCTGCATCTGGCTCCTAGCTCAGTGGGGAGCCTGCTTCTCCCTCTGCCTGCCACTCCCCCTGCTTGTGCTCTCTCTCTGATAATTAAATAAAAATAAAATCTTTAAAAAAATTTTTTAAAGTCTAGCTTACAGTTCAAAAATAATACCTGGAGGCTTTACACTATGATTTCACTGATGATCTTCTCTTAAGATCAGAAAACTAGGACAAATGCAAACAGACGATAGGCATTTTCAAGATAAACTTAGGAAATAACCAAAACTAAGGCTGAAAATAAGGATAATATATTTCAGAATTGTAACCATAGGCAAGAATCCATGGTCATGAAACTCAGTCTTCAGAAAACTGGTTAAGCAATGACATTTGGGAAAATCAGTAAGAGGCAACTCTCCAATCCTCCTCTCTGAGGGAAGCCTGGACAGGCCTGGCCCAGCGGGCTGGAATTTGAGAGGCCTCCTCAGAAGGTAGCAAAGCTCTTGCCTCTATCTGTGGTACATGGCGCCAGAATCCAAATACCACTTGTGTTCCAAGAAGAGATGCCAAGGGTCAATTTGCAGAAATGTGTCCAAATGTGCTGTCAAACCAAAGAAGCCTGAGAGTCAAAGCGAAGGCAGCCAAGAATCCAGGCAAGACTACACCAAGAAACAATGGGTCAGAAATGGGAACTGGGAGGTAATGACCAGGATCTAATGATTTGGGCCATCCTTCTTTTAGGTGGGGTATAAAGTGGAACACACCAGTATATTTAAATAGGACAGAGCAGACAGTGAGAAAACTGACTTTAAAAAATTACGATAAAAATTAATTCTACCAGAAAAGTCTTCTAGGAATGTGAAATAAATGGTAACAAATGTAACTTGATTTGAAAAAAGCCCATAGATCTTGGCTTTTCCTAAGCATGTTCTTTATTGACTCAATTTTCAAAAAGACTTTTGAAATGTAACCACTAAAGTCATTGGTGAAAAATAATCAATTACTAAGAGTAGACTTACATAAAATCTGGGAACCCTAGCAAAACACTAAGTCACGTATCCTCTTTTGAAACAGTTTAATTAGTTGTCACCTAACAAAGCAGAGGCCTAAAGAGTAAAGGTTTGATTATGACAGGGAGAGAATTGAATAGCAGTATTTTTTGAGTGTAACTTTCTTAGATTGGGTTTCCCTGAAATAGACCCAGTTACAAGAATTCATGTGCAAGTGATTTATGAAGCAAGCGCTCCCAGGAAAAGCCAGTAAGGAGTGGGAGAAAGAGGACACAGGGAGGGGAAAAGCCAAACAAGAATGCAATTTCAGCAAAATCCCCGGCCCCTACAGCATAGTAGCAAACTGATTCCACCAAGGATCTCTGGAGTGTAGGCTGTACCTCAAGAGTTATCCTGCCCCAGAGGAGGATCGCTGCCTTTCACACCCCTGTGTTGTACCAGACCAGCATTAGCTAGGAGTCACCCTGAGCAGACGTCAACAGCAGGTACTTCTAGCTCTCTTCACAGGCAAGCAAAAGTGGTCTTCTTTTGAACAGTCACAGGTATAGGCTGTTGGAAACCAAAGTGCAACACACCTGGGTTTGGGACTCCGTGAGGAATAAAAGTCATTTGGGAGGAATCTGGGCACAAGACTGATAATTGTGGTGTTGTTACAGACGATTTCAGTTTATGTATGTGAACTTGATTCCATGAATAATATTTTTACATGACATGATTAAAATATTCTTTTAGAAGGAAAAGCAGTATTTCTTTTCCATATCTGAAGCAACACAAGGATATAAAAAGGGGAGAAAAATTGTATTCCCTCAAGTCACCAATGTTAAAATCGTTAGTTGTTTATTTTAACATCTTTACCCATATTTATGTAAACATATGGCCATGTAAGGTTTTTATTAAAAATGGTAACTGCATATACAATACTTTTTCCTTGCCCACTTAAAAATATTACACAGCCATCCTTTCAGATAAATACACACACATATATATATATACAATTCATTTTCAAAGAAGAAAAAATATTCAGTATGGATAACAAAAGATGTATTAAATTATTTTCCTCTAAATGATGAACATTAAAGATGATTCTTTTCTATGTCACTGTAAATAATGCTAAATTAAAAACTTGTATACCTATGTCCTTCTATGCCAGTGTTTTATTTCTATAGGATAGATACTAAAAAGTGGGATTTCTGGGTCAAAGAGTATGTAGGTTTCTAATTTTAAAAGGTAAAGAGAAATTCAGTTGATAATTTCACTGAGAAAATAGAAGCAATCAGAGACGAGTCTTCACAGACTGCCTCAAATACATTTCCCACTGGCCAGGATCTGCATCATATACCATGTCCTCCCTCCTGTCACAAATGACCCATCCATTCTCCTCTCTAAATCCAATGTCTCTCTCCATATACTATCTCATTCCCTCCTTGCCTACTCAAGGACACTGTTACTCTAGCAATGCTCCCCTCTTTTTGTCTCCCACAATAACTCAATTTTTCCATTTACTTTTCATGTATTTAAGGATACAACCAATTCTCACTATCTTTACTGTCATAACCTTTGATCTAAGCTATGATTCTTTCCTGGATCATGGCCCTACCTGCCAAAATGGTCTGTTTCTACCTTTGTTCCCTTACAATCTATTCTCAACACAGGAGTCAGAATCATTCTTAAGACATATCAGTGAAGATTCTCTAACAACCCTATTTGAAATTTTTAATCACCTCCAATGTCCCAATCCCTATATTGTCCCCTGCTTTCTTCTATAGCGTTTATCACATTTAAATAAAATCTATAATTTACATATCCTAGATTACTTTGGATACTTTGTAAGTTAATGCAAATCACGTTCAATTCTCATCATTGCATTTTTGTCTTTATATTTTCCAAGATGATGAAAAATGTTTAAAAAGTAGAAGGGATTTTTGCAACAGACATCTAATACGCATCACCTACATTTGACCAGTAACATTTTACTGTATTCGTGGTATCATGTTTCCTTCTCTTTCCTCATTCCATCCAGCCATCCAGCCATCTTATTTTTTATACATTTCACAGTAAATTGCAGAAATCAGGTTTAATTTTTATCTCACTGATGTCTGATGATATTGAATGCTTTTTCATTTGCTTATTGTCCTTTCATATATCTTGTTTTATAAAATGTCTATTCAAATATTTTGCCCACTTTTAATTGGGTTGTTATTTGCTTATTGAGTTATAGGGTTTCCTTCTATATCCTAGATACCACTTCTTTGTCAGATGTATACTTTGTGTATATTTTCTCCCCATCTGTGGTTTGCCTGTTCATTTCCTTAATTTTGTATTTTGACAAGCATAAGTTTTAACTTTTGATAAAGTATAATTTATCAATTTTTATAGTTACTGCTTTCTGTAACCTTAGAAATTTTGCTTATACACACGTGGTAAGGAAATTTTCCTATGTTTTATTTTTCCCATGAAAGTTTGATGATTTAAGCTTTTGCATTTTGGTTAATAACACATCTTGAATTAATTTTTGTGTATAGTGAGGTAGGAGTTAAGCTACTTCTTTTTTATTAATTAATACATTTTATTTTTAGAGCAATGTGAAGTTCACAGCAAAACTGAGCAGAAAGTATAGAGAGCTCCTGTCAGTCAGAGTACTGTACATTAGCAGTTACCAATCTCAGGGCAGGACTACAAATATTTCTGTCCACTGGATCTTAGTATCAGAGTCACCAAGGAAAACACAAACAGTCAAGAACTGAATGAAATAATACTTTACTTACATAGAGAAGAGACCGAGCAAAATCAGCTTCAATATTTGGTGTGACCCATGGCCAACAGGTCTCCCCCTGCAGTCAGGGGAGAGGACAATTTGCTCACTTATATCCTTCTCTAGCCATGGTAAAAGGACTCCCTTGTGGAGTCTGCAATACTTGAAGCTGGGGGAATACCTGAGGGCCAGTGACATCCATGCTGAAGCAGAACAAAGGAACACTCATTGCTCCTGAAACAGGAAAAGGCATTTTCAGACAAGGTGGTAAATCCTGCACAGGCTGTGCAATTCTTTATCTGTGGGTAAGTTAGTGTTGCAGGCCCAAGGCTCATTGTTTTATAGCAGAGTAGGGATCAAAAGACTGAATGCATGAGACTGCATTCCTCCATAATTCCCATATAGAGCCTGCCTGTCCCCATGCATGCATAACCTACCTCCACTATCAACATCCTGCACCAGACTGGTATATTTGTTATAACTGACACATTGTCATCAGCCAGAGTTCATAGTTTACATTAGGATTCACTCGTGGTTTGACAAATGTATAATGACATGTTTCCACTATTATGGTTTTGCACATTAGTTTCACTGTCACAAAAATCCTCTGTGCTCTGCCTATTCATTTCTCCCTCCCACTCAAGACTGGTGACCACTAATTATTTTTACTGTCTCCATAGTATTGCCTTTTCTAGAATGTCATATATTTGGAATCATACACGACATATGAATCCATTTTGGATTGGCTTCATTCACTTAGTAATATGCATTTAAGTTTCCTCCATATCTTTCATGGCTTGATATAGCTCATTTAGTTTTAGTGCTGAATAATATTCCACTCTCTGGATGTATTACAGTTTATTCACTCATTCACTAATGAAGTATGTCTTGATTGCTCCACAGTTTTGGCAGTTATGAATAAAGCTGCTATAAGCATCTGTGTGCAGGTTTTTGTGTGAATGTAAGTTTTTAAATTCATTTGAGTAAATACCAAGAGATATGACTGCTGGATCACATGGTAAGCATATGTTCAGTTTTTTTAAGAAACTGCATGTCTTCTAAAGTGGCTATACCATTTTGCACTCCCACCAGCAATGAATAAGAGTTCCTGTTGTTCCACATCTTAGCCAGTATTTAGTGCTTCAGTATCCTGGATTTTGGCCATTCTAATAGGTGTGTAGTAGTATCTTTTTTGTTCTAATTTGGAACTTTCTAGTAACATGATGTTGATCAACTTTTCATATACTCATTTGCCCTCTGTATATCTTCCTTAGTGAAGTGTCAAAGTCACTTGCCCATTTTTAAATTTGATTGTTCATTTTCTTATTGTTGAGTTTTAAAAGTTTTTTGTATATTTTGGATAATGGTCCTTAATCAGATGTGGCTTTTGAAAATGTTTTCTCGGGGCGCCTGGGTGGCTCAGTCGTTAAGCGTCTGCCTTCGGCTCAGGTCATGATCCCAGGGCCCTGGGATTGAGCCCCACATCGGGCTCCCTGCTCAGCGGGAAGCCTGTTTCTCCCTCTCCCACTCCCCCTGCTTGTGTTCCTGCTCTCGCTATCTCTCTCTCTGTCAAATAAATAAATAAAATATTAAAAAGAAATATTTTCTCACAGTTTGTACTTGTCTACTTTTGCTCTTGAGACTGTCTTTTGCAGAGCTTAAGTATGTAATTTTCAAGAAGCCCAGCTTATCAATTCTTTTTTTTAATTTTATTTTATTATGTTATGTTACCATACATTACATCATTAGTTTTTTTTATTATGTTATGTTAATCACCATACATTACATCATTAGTTTTTGATGTAGTGTTCCATGATTCATTGTTTGCATATAACACCCAGTGCTCCATTCAGTACGTGCCCTCTTTAATACCCATCACCAGGCTAACCCATCCCCCCATCCCCCTATCAATTCTTTCTTTCATGGATCATGCCTTTGGTGTTGTTTCTAAAAAGTCATTGCCATACCCAAGGTCATCATGGATCATGCCTTTGGTGTTGTTTCTAAAAAGTCATTGCCATACCCAAGGTCATCACGGATCATGCCTTTGGTGTTGTTTCTAAAAAGTCATTGCCATACCCAAGGTCATCTAAGTTTTCTCCAATGTTGTCTTCTAGGAGTTTTATAGTTTTGTGTTTTACATTTAGGTCTATGATCCATTTGCACCTTTGTGAAGGTGCAAAGTCTGTGTCTGGATTAATTTTTTTGCATGTAGATGTCCAGTTGCTCCAGCACCTTTTGTTGAAAAGACTATCTTTGCTCCATGTATTGTCTCTGCTCCTTTGTCAAAGATGAGTTGACAGTATTTATGTGGGTCTACCTTTGGGCTCTCTTCTGTCCCATTGATCTATTTGTGTATCCTCTCCCCGGTACCAGACTGTCTTGATTACTGGTAGCTTTATCGTAAGTCTTGAAGTCAGATAGTGTTAGCCCTCCAATTGTTCTTCTCTTTCATTATTGTGTTGGCTATCTGGGTCTTTTGCCTCTCTAAATAAACTTTAGAACCAGCTTAATATCCACAAAATAACCTGCTGAGATTTTAATTGGAATTGTATGGAATCTACAGACCAGGTCTGGGAAAACTGACATGATAACAATATTTAGCCTTCTTATCCATGAACATGGAATATTTCTCCATTTATTAAGTTCTTTGATTTAATTCATCAGAGATTTCCACATATAGAGCTTGCGCATATTTTATTCGTTTTATTCATTTTATAGCTAATATTTCATTTGGAGGATGCTAATATAAAGGTATTTTTCTTTTTTTAAGATTTTATTTCCTTATTTGAGAGAGAGAGCATGATCAGGGAGGAGGAGCAGAGGGAGAAGGAGAAGCAGACTCCCTGATGAGCAGGGAGCCTGACACAGGCTGGATCCCAGGACCCTGAGATCATGACCTGAGCCAAAGGTAGATGAGTAACCGACTGAGCCACCCAGGCACCCCTGTAAATGTGTTGATTTCAGATTCCACTTCTTTATTACTGGTATACAGAAAAGTTAATGACTTTTGTATATTAATCTTGTATCCTGCAATCTTACTATAAATGCTTAAGCTCTATGAGGTGTTTTTTGTTGTTTTTTTAAATTTTTCTACATGGGGAACCTGGGTGGCTCAGTCGGTTAAGCATCTGCCTTCAGTTCAGGTCAGGTTCCCAGGGTCCTGGGATCGAGTCCCGCATTGGGCTCCCTGCTCAGTGGGAAGTCTGCTTTTCCCTCTCCCCACCCTCCCTCTGTGCTCGTGTTCTCTCTTGCTATCTCTCTCTCTCTCAAATAAATAAAATCTTTAAAATTTTTCTTTTTTCTACATAGACAATTATGTCGTCTGCTAAGAGGATTATTTCTTTCCTCTTATTCTATATACATCTTCTTTTCTTAGGTTATTGTGTTAGCTAGGACTGATAGTACAACGTTGAAAAGCGGTAGGTAAAAGACTTCTTTGCCTTGTTCCTGGCCCTAATGGGAAAGCTTTGAGTTTCTCACCACTAAGTATGATGCTAGCTGAAGGTGTTTTGTAGATGTTACCAAGTTTTAGAAGTTTCCCTTCTATTCCTAGTTTGATGAGAGTTTTTACCATGAATAGATGTTAGATTTTGTCAAGTGCTTTTTCTGCATCTACCTATATGACCATATGATTTTTCTTGTATAGTCTGTTAATGTGATGGATTATATGAATTGATTTTTGAATGTTCAACTAGCCTTGCATACCTGGGATAAATCTCACTTGCTCATGGAATATAATTATTTTTATACATTGTTGGATTTGATTTGCTAATATTTTGTTAAATACATTTGAATCAATGTTCATGGCAAATATTCTTTTCTTGTAATATCTTTGTCTAGTTTGGTATTAGTGTTTGCTGGCCTCATAAAATGAGTTAGGGAGTATTCCCTCTGTTATTGCTTTAATGTTTGGTAGAATTTGCCAGTGAATCCATTTGGGCCTGCTGCTTTCTGTTTTGGGAAGTTATTAATTATTGACTCAGCTTATTTAATAGATATAGGTGTATTCAGATTGTCTGATTACTCCTCTGTGGGTTCTGGCAGATTATGTCTTTCAAGAGATTGATCCATTTCATCTAGGTTACCAGATTTGGGGGGCAGAGAGTTATTCATAGTATTCCTTTATTATCTTTTTATTATCCATCAGATCTGTAGTGAGGACTCCTATTTCTGATATCAATAATTTGTGTTTGTTCTCAGTTTTTAGTTAGTGTGACTAGAGGCATATCAATTTCATTGATCTTTTCAAAGAACTAGCTCTGATTTTATTCATTTTCTCTATTGATTTCCCATTTTCAATTTCATTGATTTTTGCAGTATATTTATTTTTCTTCTTTAAATTTAATCTGCTCTTTTTTTTTTAGCTTCCTAAAGTGAAGCTTAGATCTTAGATTAATTTTAGATCTTTCTTCTTTTGTAATATATGCATTCATGCTATAAATTTTCCTCTAAGCACTGCTTTCACTACATCCCAATTTGGTAAGTTGTATTTTCAATTAATTCAAAATATTTTTAAATTTCTCTTGATATTTCTTTTTTGAACGATGTTTTATTTAGAAGTGTGTTGTTTAATCTCCAAGTATTTGGGGAATTTTTTTTTAAGATTTTATTTATTCATTTGACAGAGAGAGAGAGAGCACAAGCAGAGGGAGCAGCAGACAGAGGGAGAGGGAGAAGCAGACTCCCCGCTGAGCAGGGGCCCCATGCAGGGCTCGATCCCAGGACTCTGAGATCATGACCTGAGCCGAAGGCAGATGCTTAACGACTGAGCCACCCAGGCATCCCATATTTGGGGATTTTTACAGATATTTTTTACAGCTATTTTTTTTTGTTACTGACTTCTACTTTAATTTCACCTTAGCCTGAAAGCAGATGTTGCATGATTTCTACTCTTTTAAATTTGTTAAGGTGTGTTTCATCACCCAGAATGTGACTTATTTTGGTGAATGTTCCATGTGAACTTGAGAAGAGTATTTACTTCGCTGTTGTTGGAATGAAATAGTTTTTGATATCAATTATATCTAGTTGAATGATGGTGCTGTTGAGTTCAACTATGTCCTTACTGATCTTCTGTCTGGACCTGCCATTTCTGATAGAGTGTTTTTAAAATCTTCCAAATATAATAGTGTATTCATCTATTTCTCCTTGTAGTTCTATCAGTTTTGCCTCAAGTAGTTTGATGTTCTATTGTTAGGTACACACACATTCAGAATTATTGTATCTTTCTGGAGTACTGACCCTTTTATCATTATGTAATGTCCAACTTTATTCCTGATAACTTTCCTTGCTCTGAAGTCTGCTCCATCAAAAATTAATATAGCTACTCCAGCTTTCTTTTGATTAGTGTTACCATGGTAGAACTTCCTCCATTAATTTACTTTTAATCTATATGAATTTTAATATTTAAAGTGGGTGTCTTATAGACAACATATTGTTGGGTATTGTTTTTTGACCCACTCTGACCATCTGTATTTCAGTTGGTACATTCAAACCATTGACATGTAAGATCTTATTGATATAATAGGATTAATATGTATGATATATATTACTGTTTTTGTTTGTTGCTCTGTTTTTTGTTCCTATTTTTATCTTCCATCCTTTTTTCAGATATTTTGTGGCTTTGAGTATTTTATATGATTCCATTTTCTCTTGTTAGCATATTAATCACATTTATTTTTTTTTTTTTTAGTGTTGTCCTATAGTTCACAATATACGTTACAACTAACCTAAGTCCACTTTCAAATAACATTATACCACTTCCCAGGTAGTGCAAATATCTTCTAATAACAAAATATTCCTAATTCCTCCCTCCTATATTTTGTATCATTGTTGTCATTCATTTCTCCTATAAATAGCACATTAGCATACATACAATCAAATACAAATGGGCTATTATTTCAAACTGTTATCTGTTATATCAATTAAGAATAAGAAAAATAAAAAATTTACCTTCATTTATTCATTCTCTGATGTTATTCCTTTTTTTTTTTTTTAACATAGTTCAGAGTTTTTTACCTACATCAGTTACCTTTTCTCTGAAGAGTTTCTTTTAACATTTCTTACAAGGCAGACCTACTGACAGCCAATTTTCTCAGTTTTTCTGTGAAAATGTCTCTTTCTTCTTCACTTTTGAAGGGCAGTTTTTCAGGGTATATAATTTTATGTTGGCAAGTTTTTTTCTCTCAACATTTTAAAATATTTCACTCCATTCTCTTCTTGCTTATATGGTTTCTGAAATATCAGATGTAATTTTTATTTTGTTCCTCTATGGGTATTTTTTCCTCCGGCTTCTTCCAAAATGAACTTTCTTAATCTTTGATTTTCTAAAGTTTAAATATAATATGCCTTAGTATACTTTGAGGCTCCTGAATCTGTGATTTGGCTTCTGACATGAATTGGGGGGAATTAATTATTGCTTCTGTTCCTTTTTCTCTTTTTCCCCTCCTGGTATTCCCTATGTGCATACATTATACCTTGTATAGCTATCCCACTGTACTTAGATATTTTTTTCTGTTTTTTCATTCTTTTTTTCTCTTTGCTTTTTAGTTTTAGAGTTTCTATGGGCACAAGCTCTGTGATTCTTTTCTCAGCCATGTCCAGTCTACTAATGAGTCCATCAAAAGTATTCTTCATTTCTATTATAGTTTTCTTGTTGTTGTTCTCTAGCATTTATTTTTTATTTTGTTAGAATTTCCATCTCTCTACTTATATTACCTGTCCTTGCATATTATCTATCATGTCATAAAATTTCTTAGCATATTAATACAGTTTTTTAAAATTCTGTCTCTGATAAACACAGATTTTGCCTTATCTGACTCTGGTTTTGATGCTTGTTCAGTCTCTTCAAACAATGTTTTTTACCTTTTAACATGCCTTGTAATTTTGTGTTGAAAGGTAGACATGATGTACTTGGTAAAAAGGACTGTGGTAAATAGGCCTTTAATAATTCAATGGTAAGCTTTGGGGAAGAGAAGCATTTTGTAGTCCTATGATTATGTCTGCCTTTTGGTGAATCTACACCCCTGGACTATGAACTTCACCATTACCTCTCAGTATACCGTCCTGCACTTAGGTGGAACAGTATGGCTAGATGGGGGCTAGATTTGGTATTTCCCTTCCTCTATATAGAAAGCTAGGGCCTGCTGAAGTTGGATATTTCCTTTCCCTTAGTTAAATTAGGTTCTGATAAAACCCAGAAGGTTACACTCCTGTAAAATAATTTTTCCTGAGAAAAGACCTTATGAAGAAGAACGGAATGCTCTGGCATATTTAAAGATGGTTCCTATTCCTTCCCCTTGTGAAAGATGGAGAAGATCTTTCTCCAATATTCACTGTGAGGACCTGGTAGAGTTCCTAGAAGCAAAATCCACAGAAGTTTGGGAGCCCACCTATGACTGGGTCCCCATAGTTTTTAACTCTCAGAGTTGTCCACACTAAGCTTCCAGCAATTTGTCAATTATAGCTCATATTTCCCTGTCCCAGCACTGGCTGCTATGGAGAGATCTGCTCATGGATTTCTGCTCTAACAAGTTCTGTTTCCTTGTATCTGCCTGTCTGTCTCTCCAATATTTGGGTCAGTGGTTTGATCTATGATCTCATTTCTCTAAAAGATCTAAGAGGGGTGCCTGGATGGCTCAGCTGGTTAAGTGTCCAACCCTTGATTTCAGCTCAGGTCATGATCTCAGGGTCATGAGGGGCTCTGTGCTCAGTGGGGAATCTGCTTCTCTCCCTATGACCCTCCCCCCACTTGCACACTCTCTCTCTAAAAATAAAAAATAAATCTTTAAAAAAAAAAAAAGATCTAAGAAGAGTTGCTGATTTTTCAGTTTTTCCAGCTTTTTGTTGTTAGGACAGTTGTTATAATTTCTAAGCTGCTTAAATGCTGGCCTGGAAATCCTCATTCTCAAGTTTTTTTTTTTTAATTTTTAATCTGGATACCCAGTTATTACATCATTTGTTGAAAATATTTTCCTTTACCACTGGATTGCTTAAGTAACTTTGTTGAAAATCAAATCACCATACAAGTATGGATCTGCTTCTGAGATTTCTCTTCTATTCCATTGTCACTTTTTTTTTTTTTTTTGGTTTGTCCCATGCTGTCTTGATGATGCAGAATTACAGTAAGTCTTTAAATCTTCTATTCTTCTTGAAGAGTGCTTTAAATATTTTAGATTTTTAGATTGGTATATACATTTTAGAATCATTTAGATTTTTACAAATTAAATCTGCTAAGACTATGATTAGGATTTCATTGAATCTACAGATTAATTTTGAGAGAATTAACATCTTAAAAATACTGAGTCTTTCAATTTATGAACAAGGTATATCTCTCTATTTATGTAGGTCTTCTTTTTTTTTTCCCAATTGTTCTGTTTTTATTCTTTATTTATTTATTTATGTATTTATTTATTTTTATTGTTATGTTAATCACCATACATTACATCATTAGTTTTTGATGTAGTGTTTCATGATTCATTATTTGCATATAACACCCAGTGCTCCATGCAGAACGTGCCCTCTTATACCCATCACCAGGCTAACCCATCCCCCCACCCCCTCCCCTCTAGAACCCTCAGTTTGTTTTTCAGAGTCCATCATCTCTCATGGTTCATCTCCCCCTCTGATTTCCCCCCATTCATTCTTCTCCTCCTGCTATCTTCTTCTTTTTTTTTTTACATATAATGTATTATTTGTTTCAGAGGCACAGATTTGTGATTCAACAGTCTTGCACAATTCACAATGCTCACCATAGTACATACCCTCCCCAATGTCTATCACCCAGCTGCCCCATCCCTCCCACCCCCCACCACTCCAGCAGCCCTCAGTTTATTTCCTGAGATTAAGAATTCCTCATATCAGTGAGGTCATATAATACATGTCTTTCTCTGATTGACTTATTTCGCTCAGCATAACACTCTCCAGTTCTATCCACGTCGTTGCAAATGGCAAGATTTCATTCCTTTTGATGGCTGCATAATATTCCATTGTGTATATATATATATATATATATATACCACATCTTCTTTATCCATTCATCTGTTGATGGACATCTTGGCTCTTTCCACAGTTTGGCTATTGTGGACATTGCTGCTATAAACATCGGGGTGCACATACTCCTTCAGATCCCTACATTTGTATCTTTGGGGTAAATACCCAGTAGTGCAATTGCTGGATCATACGGTAGCTCTATTTTCAACTTTTTGAGGAACCTCCATACTGTTTTCCAGAGTGGCTGCACCAGCTTGCATTCCCACTAACAGTGTAGGAGGGTTCCCCTTTCTCTGCATCCCCGCCAACATCTGTCATTTCCTGACTTGTTAATTTTAGCCATTCTGACTGGTGTGAGGAGTTAGCTCACTGAGGTTTTGATTTGGATTTCCCTGATGCCGAGCGATGTTGAGCACTTTTTCATGTGTCTGTTGGCCATTTGGATGTCTTCTTTGCAAAAATGTCTGTTCATGTCTTCTGCCCACTTCTTGATTGGATTAGTTGTTCTTTGGGTGTTGAGTTTGATAAGTTCTTTATAGATTTTGGATACTAGCCCTTTATCTGAGATGTCATTTGCAAATATCCTTCGATTCTGTTGGTTGTCTTTTGGTTTTGTTGACTGTTTCCTTTGCTGTGCAAAAGCTTTTTATGTTGATGAGGCCCCAATAGTTTATTTTTGCCCTTGCTTCCCTTGCCTTTGGCAATGTTTCTAGGAAGAAGTTGCTGCAGCTGAGGTCAAAGAGGTTGCTGCCTGTGTTCTCCTTTAGGATTTTGATGGACTCCTGTCTCACATTTAGGTCTTTCAACCATTTTGAGCCTATTTTTGTGTGTGGTGTAAGGAAATGGTCCAGTTTCATTCTTCTGCATGTGGCTGTCCAATTTTCCCAACACCATTTGTTGAAGAGACTGTCTTTTTGTCATTGGACATTCTTTCCTGCTTTGTCAAAGATTAGTTGACCATAAAGTTGAGGGTCCATTTCTGGGCTCCCTATTCTGTTCCATTGATCTATGTGTCTGTTTTTGTGCCAGGACCATACTGTCTTGATGATTACAGCTCTGTAATAGAGCATGAAGTCCGGAATTGTGATGCCAACAGCTTTGTTTTTCTTTTTCGACATTCCTCTGGCTATCTGGGGTCTTTTCTGGTTCCATAGAAATTTTAGGATCATTTGTTCCATTTCTTTGAAAAAAAGTGGATGGTATTTTGATGGGGATTGCATTGAATGTGTAGATTGCTCTAGGTAGCATTGACATCTTCACAATATTTGTTCTTCCAATCCATGAGCATGGAATGTTTTTCCATTTCTTTGTGTCTTCCTCAATTTCTTGCATGAGTATTTTATAGTTTTCTGAGTACAGATCCTTTGCCTCTTTGGTTAGATTTATTCCTAGGTATCTTATGGTTTTGGGTGCAATTGTAAATGGGATCGACTCCTTAATTTCTCTTTCTTCTGTCTTGTTGTTGGTGTATAGGGATGCCACTGATTTCTGTGCATTGATTTTATATCCTGCCACTTGACTGAATTCCTGTATGAGTTCTAGCAGTTTTGGGGTGGAGTCTTAGGTTTTCCACATGAAGTATCATATCATCTGCAAAGAGTGAGAGTTTGACTTCTTCTTTGCCGATTTGGATGCCTTTTATTTCTTTTTGTTGTCTGATTGCTGTGGCTAGGACTTCTAATACTATGTTGAATAGCAGTGGTGATAGTAGACATCCCTGCTGTGTTCCTGACCTTAGGGGGAAAGCTCTCAGTTTTTCCGCCTGAGAATGATATTCGCTGTGGGTTTTTCATCGATGGCTTTTATGATATTGAGGTATGTACCCTCTATGCCTATACTCTGAAGGGTTTTGATCAAGAAAGGATGCTGTACTTTGTCAAATGCTTTTTCTGCATCTATTGAGAGGATCCTATGGTTCTTGTTCTTTCTTTTATTAATGTATTGTATCACATTGATTGATTTGTGGATGTTGAACCGACCTTTCAGCCCAGGGATAAATTACACTTGGTCATGGTGAATAATCCTTTTAATGTACTGTTGGATCCTGTTGGCTAGTATTTTGGTGAGAATTTTTGCATCCATGTTCATCAAGGATATTGGTCTGTAATTCTCCTTTTTGATGAGGTCTTTGTCTATTTAGGTCTTCTTAGTTCTTCTCAAGAATGTTTTGTTGTTTTCAGTATGGAGATCTCATATATCCACTGTTCAGTTTACCCTTAAGTACTATATGCATTGTGACATGATTGCCAATGAAATTTTTTATACTTTATTTTTCAATTGTTTACTACAAATTTGTAAAGGTACATAGGTACCTTTGTAAAGGTACAAAGGTACATACTTTTTGTAGCTTTTTAGGATTTTCTATATAAATAATCATATTACCTGTGAATTACAGGGGATTTTCTTTCTTTCTGATCTTTATATTTTAAAATGTTTATTTCTTGGGCGCCTGGGTGGCTCAGTTGGTTAAGCGGCTGCCTTCGGCTCAGGTCATGATCCTGGAGTCCTGGGATCGAGTCCCGCATCGGGCTCCCTGCTCAGCAGGGAGTCTGCTTCTCCCTCTGACCCTCCTCCCTCTCATGCTCTCTGTCTCTCATTCTCTCTCTCTCAAATAAATAAATAAAATCTTTAAAAAAAAAATGTTTATTTCTTGTCCTATTCCAAGTACTACTAGGGCTTCCAACCAATGATAAATAAAAGTGGTGACAATAGGTATTTTTGCCTTGTTTCCAATATCTAGGGGAAAATATTCAATATTCTACCAATGTATATGATATTAGCTATCTATTTTTACATATGTCATTTATCAGATTAAGGGAATCTCCTTTTATTCTTTGTTGGGAATTTTTATCATAAATGGGTGAATTTTCTCAAATTTTTTCTCTGCATTTATTGAAATATTTTTCTCCTTTATTCTGTTAATACAGTGACTTACATATTTATTTTAAATGTTTAAAAAGGGCATTGTTAAAGTAAACCCTGCTTAGTCAAGATTTAATATGTTCGATTTACATATTTATTTTATTTTATTTATTTATCCGAGAGAGAGAGAGGGAGATAGCGAGAGAGATAGTGAGAGAGAGCATGAGCTGGGAGGAGAGGGAGAAGCAGGTTTCCCACTGAGCAGTGAGCCTGGCATGGGGCTCGATCCCAGGACCCTGGGATCATGACCTGAGCCGAAGGCAGACGCTTAATCAACTGAGCCACCCAGGCACCCCTACATATTTATTTTAAATGTTTTAAAAAAAGGTTGTTTTTTTTTTTTAGGGGCACTTGGGTGGCTCAGTCGGTTAAGCTTCTGCCTTCAGCTCAGGTCATGATCCCAGGACCTGGGGTCGAGCCCTGAGTCTGGCTCCCTCTCCCTATGCCTCTCCCCTCTACTCATGCTCTCTCCCTCTCTCTCAAATAAATAAATAAAATCTTTTTGTAAAAAGGCATTTTAAACCCTGTGTAGTCAAGATTTATTGTTTTTTGTGCTAATATTTTGTTATGCTAATATTTTGTTAGTTATTTGTCTATATTCCCAAGAAATATTGGTCTTTAGTTTCCTTTTTTTTTTTTTTTCCAATGTCTTAGACTATTAGTCTCATAAAATAATTTGGGAGCAATTTGTCCTCTTTTTCATGAAATGTTTAGTGTAATATTGGGGTTATTTCTTCATTAGTGTTGCTTAGAATTCATTTGTGAAATCATCTGCGTCTGTAGTTTACTTTGTGGTAAAATTTTCTATAATAATTTGATTTACTTAAGAGACATACAGCTATTGTTGATTGAGTTTGGGAGTCACTGAGCTTCTGTAAGCCTATAAATTTGTGTCTCAGAATTCTAGCCACTATTTCTTCTCTTTTTCCCCTTCCTCCTCCTCCTTTTTTGTCATATTTTCTCCTTTCTCTCCTTTGGGATACCAATTACATATATATCAGAACTTACAATGTGATGCTGTAAGTCCCAGAATCTCTTTTTACATTTTTAAAATCTTTTTCTCTATATACGTCAGATCATTAGCATTAACCTAGTTAAGTTTCACTGATTCTTTCCTTTGGAATTTCCATTTTATTATCAAGTGACTTTTTTGGTAAGGTTGTTGTGGTTTTCAGCTTCAGAATTTCTATTTGTTTCTTCTTTCGAATGCTTTTTTTTATCTCTCTGCTTTGATTTCCCACCTTTTTAATCATTGTGAGTATATTTTCCTTTATCTTAATTTACCTCATTGAGTACAACTCTTTAGAGTCTTCCTATGCTAATTTCAACATTTGGGTCACCCTAGCATTGGGATCTGATGATTGTCCTTTCTCCTGAGAAAGGGTCACATTTTCCTGATTCTTCTGGTAATAATGAAAGCAATTTTCTCTGTTCAAAGAAGTATACTAGAGGAGACATGACCAAAATAGTTAGGGATGAAGTCTAGTTGGTTCAAGAGTAAGACTGATATTAAAAATTAAGTCATTATCCACATGGATGAAAGGGAAGGCCAAGGATTATTTCCTTGGGATAAATTCCTAGAAATCACCTGAGTTAATTTGGGTTATATACTGGATATTATGAATGATATGCTGAGGATTCTGTTATATTCCTGACTCATTACTTTAATTGGATTCAAGTTGGATGCAAATTCTTTAGCAGCTCAAATCCCAGCTCAGTTATTTTCTCTTTAGCTAGGGTCTATTCCACATATGTGAGTTATAGGGCTTAGCCAGATCATTATTTTGAGCTTATACAGAGAATTTGGAGCTCCCATTCTCTGGCCCTCCCCTTTCCAGAATTGCCCCTCACTTTCCATTGGTCAAGATCATCATTTTGTATTTTAGTGTTTCAGACCAAAAAGCTTGTGGTTTTCCATCAGAGTTTCAGTCATCCCACATGGTGCTCACTGTTGTCTGCTCTTCCCTTCATGGATACGAACTCTGCTGCAGTTCCAGAGACCGCATCTACCTATGACAATGGCTGGCTGAAGAAAAGAGGCATCTCCTTATTTATCAGTAAGATTGCCAGAAGCCTTCCCCTATGCCAGAACTATGTCATATGCCTGTCCTAAATCCGATCACCAACAAAGATAATGGTATGTCATGTTTGGTTCAATGAGTTATGTGGCCTTGAAGAGGAAGGTGCATTCACCAAATAAATTAGAGACGGTCATAAAGCAAAAAGCTGGTAATAGTTCTTGGATAGACAGCCAATAGAGTCTGCTACATAAACCTCTCCATTGCAAAATACCAGGAGACAATTTTTCACATAGACTAACACAGGAATGATAGGCCCCAGAATTGTGCAATGTGGTGCTGCTAAAATTAATTACTAGGTAATTTTATGAAAATAGTATTGGAAAATTTATAAAGTAAAAATTGATTTATTTTCATCTAACTGCATAGCCACTTAAATGAGAGTGAGATCAGTGTTGGTTAAGAATTCAAGGTATGAACACTCTAAGCATGGATATACAAGGAAAAAGGAGAACATTATAGCTGGGGAAGTATATGGAGTGATATATAATCATATTGAGAAAATATATGGTTAAAGGGATATCCTTAGATAAAGATTTTCTAAAAATGAGCCTCTGGTAAGTTTTCTCAAAAAAAAAAAAAAAGAAAGTATATTAAAAACAACTAATGCCTGGTAATAATGAAAGCAATCTTCTCTGTTTAAAGCAGTACCCTAGTGAAGACATGACCAAAATAGTTAGGGATGAAGTCTAGTTAGTTCAAGAGTAAGACTGATATTAAAAATTAAGTCATCTTTCCACACAGATGAAAGGGAAGGCCAAGGATTATTTCCTTGGGATAAATTCCTAGAAACCACCTGATGAAAGATTATATCATTGTTCTGCTCATTCATGCAATTTTTTGACAATTTCTTTTCAAAATTTCCTACTGACCCAGAACTTCAACTGCTGAACATTCCAGTGTCTTTGGGGACTCTAAAATATTAAAAATATAAATAATCAAACACAGCTGACTCATCAGGGATGCCTATGGTTACTCTTGATTTCTTATCTTGAATCAAGTATCAGGGACTTGACTTCTAACCCCTTCCCATCCTAAAGTACCTTTACTTTTGTCAGTCTTCTTACAGTTAAGTTACATAACATTTTTTAAAAATCTATTTAGTCAGAGTTCCTCTTAATTTACATTTGCATTTGCTCACTATATTCCTCACTCTATTACTAACTTTCTAAAGAAAAAAAAAAACCATTTTATATTGTTTTTGCTGCCAAAGACGGATATAGCGAGAATAATAATGGGAAGTTGGGGTGCACAGCTTCTAAAGGTTCTGTCACTAATTAGCTGGATAATGTTGGGCAAGTAACTTTTCCTTCATGGACCATAGTTGCCTCATGTGCAGCTATAGGAAAAAATGAAAAGAGAGCTTGGTATTAGATAGTCATTTCTGTTCCATTATTCCATGATTCTGGAAAATAACTTGAGTGACAAGATCCCACTTTCAATGTTAAGTATCATCCATTTTTCTATTGCCATGGTGTGGTACTGATAAAATAGCAACCTTTGTTCTGGGTCTCACATGTTAGAGAATTTTTTTTAAAAGATTTTATTTATTTATTTGTGAGAGAGAGAGAGCACAGGGCATAGTGAGAGGGAGAAGCAGACTCCCTATTGAGCTGGGAGCCCAATGTGGGACTCAATTCCAGGACTCTGAAGTCATGACCTGAGCCGAAGGCAGACGCTTAACTGACTGAGCCACCCAGGTGCCCTATGTTAGACAATTTTAAAGCCAAAAGCTATTTATGCCTTTTCCTAAATATTAGTCCTAGGCCTCACAACTGTTTGTGTCAGAATCAGAAATATAATCTAGATATCCTAACTTTCAGGTCTCATGCACTTCCCTCTTTTTTCACCTGAAAATGTAATAATTACACACTATGTGAGCCTGACAAATATTCTGAATTGTTCTTTCCTCCCCATGTGAACACTGTAGATGATACTATTAGTGGAGATAATTAAAACACAGGTTATCAAGCATTTGTCCTTCCACATCTTATTTGTATCTGGACAACAGTATGAAAGTCGTGAAAGTAAAGGCTGAGAAATTATATATTTTCCTATAAGAAACAGGAAATACATCTTTGTCAGAAAATAAACCCAGAATAACATTCAACAGCACGCAGCATACATCTGCTAAGGCAAAAACTGATTTGAGCTTCAAAATATTGCTCAATTTTAAACACATTACCCTCTCTTTCTATAAATTTTAAGGCCTTTTTAAATGGAAAATCATTAAAAATCTACTGGTTAAAAATTACCTCCCTCCCAAACAAAAGCATGTTACTTTTTATTAGCTTTAATAGTATCCACAGAGTAGTGCTGAAAATAAAACATTATCAGAAAATAGTGATGATTTATGTAAGGGATCTTAAAATGGTGTCTCTTGCAAACTGTGTAGCAGGGGCGGCAACCACTCCCATCTGTCCCATTCTTGTCTAATCTTCAGCCCCTTCCACAGGAACTGCACACACTCTTAGAATTGAGCACAGTGCCTCACCCACTTCTCTCCACCAAAGAGGAAAGTTCCTGGGCTCTGGCTCTGTCTTAACAGCTGTTTTGATGAAAGACAGGGATCTAGATGGAAGCCCCTCCATCCGTATGCCACCGGCCCTCCCACCCTCCCGCCACTGGGCCCCTGTCCGGAACAGCCTCTGGGACAGAATAGCTCACCTTAATCTCCTCCCTTCTCAACTGTAATAATTTACTCAGCTCCTGCCCTTTCCTGATGGGAGTTGAGGGATACATAGCTTTCTCTTTATCCTCCACCAACATAATGCCAACCACAGATTTCCAATTTCCCCTAAGAGCCACTTAATGGGGCGGCTTGGAAAAATTCACTTGGTAATAAAGACAAGTCAAATAGGAAGGAGGAAAAAAAAAAAAGATTCTCTCCAAATGACAGAAGCAAATATTTTAAGACAAAAAAAATTATGTAAATGAAAATGGCTCTCAAAATTTTACACAATTAATTCCTTCCTGAAATATTTGTCTGCTGTCATGTGGATACAGCCTTGTGTATTTTTCAGTAGGCCTAAAAGGGTAACGTTTATCAATAAAATGTTCCTAAGTACCAAAACTAATTATACTTTATATTGCTAAATCTGGAAGTTGCTTTATTTTAAAAAAAAAAATCTGAGGTTTCTATCTTTACCAAATATGTGGCTTCCTTGCTGTCTGTATTTCATTTCCCTTGCTTATTTACCAAAAGATAAACTAGTCACATTTTCCCCCTGGCTTTGCTTATAATTTTTTTAACCTCACGGACAATTTTATTTTGGACTTTGAGAATGGGCAATCCTGTCCTTAGGTTTACTGTGTTTGTTCTACTTTAAAATTTTATCCAATTTAAAAATGCATTAGTAGAAATTCAACGACAAATTCAAAACACACAAAAAAAGAGTTGAAAATGGCAGCAGAGTTTGTTCCCCCAAATTCTAACTCTTAAGCAATGAGTAAATAGGGATTTTTTTTTCCAATGAAACCCCCTTTGTTCTCTAAAAACTGATTGGCATCGTCCTCCAGGACTTTAGTGCACAGACTGGGATCTGGTGTTAAGAATCCGCACAGAAGGAAGCTTCCGAATGCTCACTGGGAATGTCCTCAAGTAGCTCAAAAAAGCTTTTTCTCCACTCATTATGTAGAACCTATGTGCAGCCATCCAGGCCTAGGTTTCTATGCAAAATAGCCAAATCACATTGTATCTTTGCACAAAGCTAGCTCAGGAGTCAGGTCTCTGCCCCAAGTGAAAGTAAGGGAAGAATAACTTGACACATAGAGCTAAGCCTCCATGTCAGGGGAAAGGCTCTCTTTACTGTTACTGTGGTTGTATCAATAATCAAAGGGAAGCGGCAGTTGTGCAGAGCAAGTGTCTGCATTTAGGAAAGGAATAAAGAAGCAGAGGACAGGCTTTTGATATATATTCAGAACCCAGAACTTTCTGGAAGAATAAAATCAGGCACCTGAAAGAGAAAAATACAAAAACATCAATGTAAAAAGGACCACTGTCCTTACTCCTTAGATCCTTCCAACACAGATATCCCCAAACTTTGACACTGACATTTCCGAAGTTCAAAGTACTCCACCTGGGTACCCAGCACTTTTCTATTCACAAGATAGTGGCTGAAGATGTGTCCTGGCTTTGCCACTTGAGCAGGTTACTTCACCTTCTTGGACTTCAACACTATATCTAAGGTCGATACTCCTCTCTGCTTCCCTCTCTTAATTGTCAATGACAAAGAACTCACATGTCTACTCTCGTAGCACTGAAGTTCCTTTGCTAAATCAAGGATTCAAAGTTGCCTTTCAATTACAATGGACTACCTTCCCTGTTGTACTAAGCAATTCTTTTCCTGGGGTTATTTCTGTCAATCTAGAAGCTGACCTCTAACACAGAGAGAACCCAGCACCAATTCATATAAATAACATTAATCTGTTATAAGTAAATATCGAACTAATGCAAAAGCCGTTTATATATTTGGAGGAAGGTAGTCAAAAGGTACAAATATCCTGTTATAAATAGTTGCTAGGGATGTAATGAAAACATGATGACTACAGTTCCCCTGCTATATGATAACAGATCTTAGGAGTTCTCTCACAAGGAGAAATTTATTTTTTCTTCTTTTTGTATCTATACGAGATGATGGATGTTAACTAAACCTATTGTGGTGAGCATTCTACCATATATGTAGATCAAACCATCACGCTGCGTACCTTAAACTTATACAGTGAGGTATGTCAATTATTTCTCAATAAAACTAAGGAGGGGGAAGAAAAGAATGAAAACAGGTCATTTTAGCTCTTGGCCATCTTCCTAATTGATGCTTTGGAGTTTAAAAAAATTATTTTTCAATCAATTCCAAATAATCTGACAGGCTTTGTTTTTCAAAATTCAAAAAAAGACTAGATGTCTAACAAGAGGTACTTGAAGGGGTGTGTGTGTGTGTGTGTGTGTGTGTGTGTGTGTGTGTTTAAGAAATGGGTAAGGTAAATTCTCACAGGTTTCTAATTGCAGAAAATACAAGATTAAATGACTTCGCGTATACACGTCCCTATTTTTAACCACAGAAAATACAGGTAACACAGTAAAAACAACACTGGCTACATAAATAAATCCAGAAAACATTGCTATCTAGTGCTATAGAGTAGGAAGAATATACCCTAATCCACTATACCCTAATCCAAATGAGCATGACTTTGGTTAAAGGCAAAACATTATTTCTCACAAGTTAGCCAAAAAATTTTTCTAAGTCCTTTCTCCCTCTGCCCACATAATTTAAATATATCAAACCCAAATATCCAAACCCCACTGACAACTGAAACAGGAATGCGAAAGCCAGAACGGTAGAGACAAGGAGAAGCCATTACAGACACTTGAGCAGCAAATCCATTTTAAAATGATGTATTTTTGAACTCTTATCCTGAGGGCAGTCTCTTTATCTCTTAGCTAGGATTCAAGCAACTTCTCGAAATGCTCTCTTAATTTAGGGATAGTCTAGTAGGTTCTCAACCACAAGGACATGCTCTTCTTCAAGTTGGAATAAACTCAGAATTTTCCAAACAACATGCTAAATGCCCTGGAAATTATGCAATGTTCTCCCTCCCTGTCCCACAGCTTCAGCAGGGGCCACTGTTGTTCCTGCAAGTGTATGACATCTTCTAAGTATGTGAAGCTTTCCTGCAATTTGCTAGTTTAGTGCAGGTGTGGTAGCTCATCACTACTAGCCCTGCCATCCTGGACAGCTTGCTTCATCTTCCCAGGCCACCGCCTCCTCCTCCTCCCCCTCCTCCCCATCCTCCTCCTCCTCCTCTTCCTCCCTATCCTCCTTCTCCTCCTCCTCCTCTTGCTCCCCCTGTTCCTCCTGCTCCTCATGCTTCTGCTCCTCCTCTTTCTTCCCGACACCGCCCCCCAACCTGTGAAGTAAGGGCAGCAGGACTGAGGAAGTTAAAGTCTTTTCCAGCTATAAAGGTTCACAATTTTATCATTGTTGAGGCTGATAATGGGAGAGAATAAAAGACAAAGGCTTGATCTGAGCTCTATAAATCCCAGGTTATATTCATTTCTGTAATAAGTTATTTGTCTGTGAAATTTATGGAATTATCTGGACAGTGATCAATCCACAAAATTATCTGTATATATAGTTTGTCTCGGGAGTTTTTGTACTGTACCCAGCTTTTACACCTAACTGAACAATTCAAGGCTAACTGCATCTCCAGTTTTAAAGAATTGTCTTTAGAGAAGAACTAAAGTAGGCTAGAAAATAATACTCTCTATCTCCCTCCTTCCTTTCTAACTGAACTATAAGTAAAGTTCAATGTAACAAATTCACTCACAAGAAAATTGATGACCTTAAAGATTAGGAAATATCTACATTTTTCAAGTAAACTGAAAAGAAGAAAGGTAATTTTAATATGGAGCTTTTACTACAGCTTTCCACAAATGCATGTTATTTATGAACATAATTTCTACTTTACTGAATTCATTTTCTAAAGTTATTTGTGTGAAAGTATTTTATTGAACATTTAGCAACCAAAATGTTTTACTCTTTGATTATGGACCTCAAAGTCATTCACTAAATTAAAAAAAAAATCTCTGCAATAATCAATCAAAACTCAATACTAAATTATATCTTTCTTGAGGACAAATGCCATGTGTCATTATCTTTTGTATAGTTCAAAGAATATAGCATAGCAAGCAAGCACTAGAAGTTCCACAATGCACTTTGTATTAAATTACACTTCTCTGTTACCTTGTACACAAACAAAACATATTACTACACACTGGTCACTCACTGCAGAAGATGTGCATTCTAGTCACTGTCCTGACTATGACACAGAATTTATCCCAATTGATTCAGATGAAGAGACTTGAACAAAGTTACCAGTTACAGAGGTATAGGTCAGGGAAATAAACAAGCAAGGAAAAATGATGGTAGACCAGCAATAGACAGTAACTATTACCACTCCTTGCTTGAGCTTAAAGGGCAAGGGGAGGGAATAACATAGCAGGGACTCAAATGTGGATCTGGAAAAACATGGCCACTGCCAGAAAAGTTATGGTCAATCAAAGAGGAGGAGGAGAGGAAGAAATACCCAGAGTTCTCTCTCTCCTGGGCTCTGATCTTCTGCAGATCCCAATCTCCCAACAAAACCGACAGCAAGTCATTGTCCAAGGGACACTGGTGATGCACAGGTGTCAGCAGAGAGCTGAGCAGAAAAGGGCAGGAAATGGATCTGGGGACCAATCCAAGAAAAATCCAGCACCATGACTACTGCACTCTCCCAACACAATAATATTTCTAATAGTAATTATTGGATAATTAATCTTCTTTGTTGAAGTCTATTTAACAGAGGCAAAATTTGTCAAGTAGGGAGAATGGGTTTATAGGTCAAATTATACTTGATAATACATTATATTTCAATAGAAGGCACACTGAACAGTATATAGATTAGGGAACTCTTACTGGGAAGTAATTAAAATAAGCTGGAAAGCATAAAATTTGCATCCATCTTTTGAGAGCAGAAGGTAAAGGAGAGCAAGTCAGGTTGAGTTGGCAGAAAGGATGCAGCCCAAATGCCCAGTCTGCAGAAGAAACTGTGAGGGATTATGTCAGGGACACGTAACAGAAAAAGATTGAGTCCTGATCCTGTGTGAAGCCAGAAAATAGAAGTTACAGTTTCCTTCAGCTCTTCTTGTAGACAGTAGGACAACCAGAAAAAAATTTCAGGGGCTCTTTTTTCTCCTCCCAAATCTCTCCATTTGCTTTCTGAGTCCTAAAATAACTTTATTTTGTTCATCATTAATAATGAAGTACCTAAAATCATTCATTCATTCACTCACTCACTCATTCATTCATTCTTTTCACAAGGGATGTTGCTCTGTCTTATTTATTTGTAAAATCCCACAACACGCACATAGTAAGTATCCATAAACATTAGTTAAATAAAAACCAGTTAAGTGAATGGATGAAGAAAGAAATTTACTATAAATGTCTGTTGTAAGACATTGCAACTTTAAAGAAAACATGATAACCTGCCAACTGAATCACAAACATAAAGGACTGATATCAGAGTGCTTAAAATTCTGATCAAGGATACAGGACTAGGAAACCTAGAGGGCTTGAAGTGGAAGGAGGCACAGTTCTACAAAGGGACAGCTGGAAACACAGAAAACAAACAGAACTCTTCATACTTCACAGCTTTGTCAAGGGAAGGTTCTGTTTACCATCAGCGGGGAGGAGACAAATAGCAGCTTTGCGGAAATATGTTTGGTGTGTTTGGTGCCAATAGGCAGAGCTGAGTTTCCAAGAATTTTTGTGATTTATTGTATAATTTAAACATTCTTATATAGTTTTTTTTTTTTTCCTTCAAAAGATCTTTGTCACTACCTTGGCCATTTTTCATTCTCAACAATAGATCATTAAGTCTGTTTGAAAGCTTGGGAATAGAAAATTTAGTTTAGTTTCAAGCTTTGGAAAAAAAATTATTTAAGCCAATACCTATGCTTTGAAATATCACACTGCTTTATGGAAATTTAATCTTGGAATAGAAAAAGCAGAATCAAATTATAAATCTACTTTTTTAGAAGATGCCATGAATTTCCTGGAGTAGAACTTACAAATTCAGATTATGTAGAAAAAAAAAATCCTTGATTATTCCGAAAACATGTGGCATGCATTGCTTTCTAATTGTATTCATTTCACAAGTTTTGATAACATAGTCCCCTTTGCCAAATATATACATCAATATTTATTCAGCAAATCAACTGGTACCCAATAATTCAACACCAAGCTATTTTATTACTTTTCTCTGGCTAATCTATTGCAGCAAAGATATATTGGTTTTGCATAAGTAAAGCCTCCTAACCCCTTATCATTTCCACCCTGGCATCTCAGACATTAGAGTGATGAGTGGTCAGTGATAAGGAGAAGAGGAGCCGAGAGGGGGGAAAAGAGAAAACAGATAAGGCAGGTGTTACCAACAAAATTAGAACAGCAGCCTATGGTTGTTAAAATTAGGACTCAGCACCTGAGTTCTAAACTCTCTTCTACCACTGAGTGACCTGGGCATCAGTTCATTCAGCTATAAAGTGATCGAGTTGGATTCAGCTATTGCTAAAGTTTCCCCTGGCTCTCAAGTACCGCACTGCTCTCTGTGGTTTAAGACTCCTTTTCCTTTCAATTGAAACCCCCTCTTAAAAAAATAAGATATCACTATTTGATTGGGCCCAAATGTCACTGACCATAAGCATCATCTCTAGCCACATTCTGGGAAGACCAGAAGCCCCAACAATGCCTTAAAACTGACATCTTCCCAGGGTGCCTGGGTGGTTCAGTCGGTGAAGTGTCTGCCTTCGGCTCAGGTCATGATCCCAGGGTCCTGGGATGGAGTCCTGCATCAGGCTCCCCGCTCAGCCAGGACCCCCTTCTCCCTCTCCCTCAGCTCCTCCTCCCCCCAGTTGTGTGCATGCTCTCTCTCTCCACTGAATACATAAAATCTTAAAAAACAAAAAAACAAAAAAAAAACAAAAAACTGGCATCTGAAAGGGAACATGGGCTGGAACACATAGTCACGATGACTACCACTGCAGACTTCAAAAATGAGGCCTGCACATGTCTACTTTGTGGAACAGCCTGGCTGACTTTTGACCTGATGTATTATTATTTGAAGCAGCTTACCGACACTGCCAATTACATCACACATTATAGAACACACATCTTGTAATTGAACCACAGATAGTGCCAAGCAACATAAAGGATCCAGGAAATACATACTTAAAATGTAAACCGCTCAAACAGAAGAGCTACTGAAGGATCTGGAAGTACATAGGCAAACGGCTTCTCTGAGGTCAAATAGTCACCATTTAGGATTCTTCAGGGGCTGCTGCCACGAACTTGCTTTTAAAAGCGTCAGTAGCTTCTTAAGACATCACATTAAACAAAAGACCACATCTATTTCCTCCAATAAAGAGCTAGCCTAATATTACTGGATATGTTTAGGACATAGAAATAAAGCATGCCTTCCAGAGGTTGGAAAAAAAGAAAAACAGCCTTTTAGAATTAGTAGGTACCACTCCAATCTGAAGCTTGTCCTGTCCTTTTCAGTCGTTGCAGAGAAACAATTAATAAAGGAACCCATTAAGACCTGATTATTGCTGCTAAAAAAGGAAGGTAGAATTTCAGTCCTTTGAAGTAACTGAGAATGATTCAGGCCTCATTACAGAGATATAATCTACATTCATACATTTATGTTAGTGATTCAAATCTATTGGGAGAGATTGAATTCCGTTAAATAGTGCATCTTTCCTGTGGAACTTTTCTCAGGCTTTCTCGGGCTAACCTAAGAGGTGACCTAACAATGCAAAGCAGCAGAGTATTTAGGGATTCAACTGTGCTATAAAAGAAAGGCTGTACAGAAAAGAAAAAGAAGAATGAGATATAATCTAAAAAGCTATGTCAGCTTTTCCTTTGGGCTGTTTTGTAAATGCCCTTCCTGTCATCACGCTGTACAGAAGAACGGCGAAAGGACTCTAGTTTTAAACCCTGCACCTGCTGCAACCAGATTTTAATATGGAAGTTTGATGAAGTGTTTTTTTTTTTTTTTTCCCATTTCAAACAGAATAAAAACACAAAACATCTCACAAAGATCTGAATAGCTTTCTCTACTGGAGCAGAAAGTCGGTAGATGTGGGGGTGAGGGAGGTAGAGGGGAGACTACCTTCAGTGCAGGAGGGGGTGTCTATTGTGAGTTTAAAAAAAAATTAAAAGGATCTCAAGCTGGCATCAATAGTGTTGATGCCCAGTGTAGAGAAACCTCAAAATTATAACTTCCTAATTTTGTAATTTTTCACAGCAGAATCTTTACTGTATGGTTTCATCAAACATTAAAAAAACATGCAGTTTTAATTAGTTGTCAATTCAAACATTTGGATTCTACTGAACAATTGGACTGAAACTTAAGTCCCTTAGAAACACTATACTTTCTCTCAGGCATTTGTTAGCTCAGGTATAAAACTGTGAACTAGAAAATTAAATTAGCACAGTGATTTCATTTTTAAACATCCATGCTTTAATAAAAGAACAAAACTTTGAGCATACGAATGACATATGTTCTTTATTTAACTTTCCAATTAATGGCTACAGAAATCAAAACTGGTTATATAAAAAGCCTACTGTGCTATTCACCACATTGTCAAAATCTTTTCAGTAAGCATTGCAATTGGTTATAAACAAATGCAATTAAAATCCTGATTCTAGCATTACATGGTTCTATTTCAAAGGCTCTGAATGCATAGGAAAATATAAGCGCATGCATGTAAAGTCATTTTTTTCAGGTCACTAAACAACATAATTGGACAATCATTCCTAATGCCCAACTCTAAAGCTAGATTTTTTTATTTCTCTGTATTTTCTCCTGTTCACAATGAAAACTGAGGTCAAATGCACATTACAGGGATTCTGGCTTGTTGTATATACACCAGCTCTTCTGATTAGCTCCCTTGGAATTACAGTTACAGAGGTCAGACTCCCAAGTTCACCTTGAAGTGATTCTCCATCTTAGAATAGCAGTCTAACTATTAAGTTTGGTGAACCATATGAAGTTGCCACTTGGGAAGGTCAAGAAATATAAAATAGTGGCAATTTCATATGCTTCAACATAACACTAATGTCTAACCGCCTTACAGAACATAAATATTTTACACCATTACATCTTCCGTTACTCCTCCCAGTCAAGCCTTCCCTAGTACAGAGCAGTTCTCGTAGTGATCCTCTAGGAACTATCTCTTACTCGGATCGGAACCGATTATCACAGTTACTTGCCTCTCGTGCCTCTTAATTCCTGGCAAGGCTTCCTAGCCAGGGATTTGGTTCTGTCTATACCTGGGTTGTGAGCGTCGCTAGCAATGAGGGTGTTGCGACGTGGTGAGTGTGAGAAAGAGGGAGAACTGGTAGTGGAGCTGTATCGTAAAACAGAGCCCCCTTAACACTAAATGTAAAGATAGAAAAAAGAAGACGCCCCTTTTATGGCAAAGTGCAAAGGAAATCGCATAGAAAACAGCAGAACATTCGGCCAAATCCTATGGGTAAATCTTTGCAATCTCAATAAAGTGCGTTCGCTTTGAAGTGTACGCGTGATTCAGTAAAGGACTCATGCTAGCAATTAGAAATTGGTCTTTTAGGTCCCCCATTTCATTTGCACCAAGAGAGAGGCGACTTTTAAGGGTGACGATAAATCTCCCTGAGCTTAAAAGGCAGAGAGGGCCAAAGTGTGAACTTTTTACTTCGGCAACGGAAGCGAGAAATCAGTGATTCATTAAAGCAGAGACCTCCTTGGAAGCTGGCAGAAGAGGAGGAAAAGAAGCTAATTATGTCTCCCTTTTCTGTGCTCACTCCGACCAGTTTATAATCTGCTGCTTTAGAGGGTTTATCCACAGCATCTTCTGCTTTCTCCCCCAGCCCTCCCCTCCTTCTGGGAGCCAGAGGGGGGTTAAAAACAGTCAGCCAAGCACCAAGCTCCAGGTGGCTCTGAAGTACTTCACTGCCAAAAGAAGGGAGAAAAAAAAAATCCTACGCTGGAAAACAAGTGAGAAGGGGGCTCCCCAGAGGGGACTGGTTCAGGCTGGAGACAGCAAACTTGGGAAAGCCCCAGGAGCCAGCTCGCGCTGGTGGCCGGCGCAGCCAGCACACGGCCACTTTGCAGCAATTCGCCGGAGCTGGAGGCGCGGGGCGGAGGCTGCCTGCGGCCGCGGGGCCACACGGAAGGGACCCGGCAGCCCCCGGCTCCGCGCGGAGGCATCGCGCTCTCCCCTCCTTGCTCCCCTACTCTCCCCCCTCTCTCGGCCCCCTCCCCCTCCCGCTCCCTGGCGTTCCCAGCAGCCGAGGGTTTCAGATGTCCCACCGCCGTTTGACCCCCTCCCCCCGTTCCTCCACCCCTGCAAATGAGGTCTGACCAGCAGAGGCAGAGCCCACCTCTGGCTTAGAATCACTGACATTTAGACTCCAGGCTTCAACCTGTTTACAAGCGGGCTTTCCAAAGGAAGGGGGGGGGGGAGGGAAAGAGGACCAAACAAAACACCAACCGCCATCTCCCCCAAACAAGAAGTGACTTTCTGGAGGCTTCAAATCAACAGGCACCACCAAAAAGAGAAAGCAAGACGGGGAAGGAAACATCGGCGACCGGCAGCTTGCCTCCAGTTCTGACAACTGCAAAGGGACGCGCTTTTAGAACTGGCTAGCGGGCTGGGGCTCTGCGGAGAGGGACCAGAAGGTGCCAAGCCCAGAGAGGCGCAGACATCTCCCCCCAGCCTCCCACCCCAACCTCTGTGGGTTTTGTTCACCGTGCTGTCATCTGTTTTTCAGACCTTTTTCTGCATCTAACATGGTGAAGAAAGGGGTGAAGAAGAGAACAAAGTAACTCCTAGGGGAGTGAAGACCGCTGGTGACCACCACCACCACCACCACCACCGCCGCCGCCGCCGCCGCCGCCGCCGCCACCAGCTCCTGCCATTGCGGCCACCCACGTCCACCATTCACCGGGAGACTCGAGAGGCGCTCGGCGGCGGACCCGAGAAAGGAGCGAGGAGAGGCAGCCGGCCCTTCCGAGGAGTTATGGATGTTGGTGCATTCACTTCTGGCCAGATCTGCGCCCCGAGGGAGCTAACCAGCGGCCGCCACCTCCAGCTGTCTCCTTGCCTCGCACCAGGTCTTACCCGTCCAGTATGTTCCTTCTGATGAGACAATCTCCAGTGCCGAGAGTTTCAGTACAATGTGGAAATGGATACTGACACATTGTGCCTCAGCCTTTCCCCACCTGCCTGGCAGCGGCTGCTGCTTCTTGTTGCTGTTCTTGGTGTCTTCCATCCCTGTCACCTGCCCAGCCCTTGGTCAGGGCATGGTGTCACCAGAGGCCACCAACTCCTCTTCCTCCTCCTCCTCGTCCTCGTCCTCCGCGTCCTCTTCCTCCTTCTCCTCTCCTTCTAGTGCGGGGAGGCACGTGCGGAGCTACAATCACCTCCAAGGAGATGTCCGCTGGAGAAAGCTCTTCTCTTTTACCAAGTACTTTCTCAAGATCGAGAAGAACGGGAAGGTCAGCGGTACCAAGAAGGAGAACTGCCCGTACAGTAAGTAACAAATGCGCGCTCCCCTCCTTCCAATTATCCACCCCCCACCCCACAAGGGGGGGAAAATCTGTTCCAGATGTGGCCAGCTAAATATTTACGTCCCCAACCCCTGTAAAATGATTAAGTGGAATACTTTCACACTAAATCACTCCCCCCCATACATTGTGCTGCCGCCCCCCTCCCCTTGACGCAGCTCCCTCCACACCCCCCATTCCTTGCCACCCCATCTGCCCCGTCTCTCTCTCTCCGGCTTGTCATTCCCGGGACCACGCAGGGCGCTGGAGAGTTGTTGCTGCGCCTAGATGCCCCCCTCCGTCTCCATAGCCCTTCCGCACCTCATCTCAAGGTCCCCTTTCCCTCCCTTCTGGAACTGGCTCGAGTAAACACATTTGGTTTCTTTTCGCTGGCAATCTTATTAAGAGTTTTGGGACAGTTTTCTCAAGCTGAAAATAATTATCCGCTGTCAATTATAGGGGCTTTATGGGAGCTTTATTTAAGAAAGAAAAGTCAATTCCGCTGGCTCCCCACCCCCATCTCTTTACCCTATTACCTATCTAGACAGGAGTGCAAACATTTTTCTGGTTTTGATTTTTTTTTTTTTTTCCCTTGGCCCCGCATGTTGGTTTGAGTGATTGCAGTCCATGAAGTTAGCTTTTCAGGCCCGACCGCTGCTATTTGTCTTCTGCCTGCCTTCTCTCTTGGTAACATGATGCTCATGTCTGCATTGTCAATGGCATATGCGCTGCTTTGTGGTGTCCTGTTGTACTCGTTTCTTCTGAAACCTCTCATATTGCAGAGCCATACTACTACAGCACTGTAAACATCTGGGACTGGATTCACACAGACCTCACACAAATTTCATTGCCATTCTTTTATTTTCAAAGTAAAAGTCATGAAGTCTGTTTCCATGGCTATAGTTTGTCCCATTGGATGAGGTTTTCTGCTCAGGATAAATTATGCTCTCTGCCCCGTCCATTTTCCTTTCTCTCTCTCTTTCCTTCTTTAGCTCTTTCTCTTCTTTCTTTCTTGCAGGGGTGTGGGCTGGGTAGGGGGAGGGAGAACTAGAAGAGGAGGGGTGGATATTGTGTCTCTTCTTGAATCAGTCCAGCAAAGCCAGATTACTCTGTTGGCTTCCTTTCCTAGTTACTTTCAAGTGGTGAGACTTATTCACCCTCTATTGATTGCTATTTGAAAGGATCCCGAGGCTATGTAATGGCACACTGAAGACAGTAGACAATGACATTTAAACATCTTTAATGACCATTTAGCATTATCTCAATGGTCCTTCCAAGTTACCTTTTAAAGGGACCTTTATGTGTCAGTTGTTTGGGAATTTCTTGCCAACTAACTTAAATACGTAGGTCGGACATTCCAAGATACATTGGCCCAGAAAAGTATCTGGTACTAAGGGGAAAAACAGTTAATCAGAATTTAGCATTTTTTTTTAAAATAAAGATCTACAGGAATTAAGACTTAGATTTCTTATTTGGCGATCCACACATATTCAACATTAACTTCTGTTCCTCTTCAGCTGCTGCTTCCGTTTACTAAAATTAGCGATATGTTTATAAGTAATAAAAATACTTGTGAAAGTATCTTAAAATATTCCATCTAGTGTTTAACATAGAGATGTTAAATAGTCCATTACCTATTTTTTTCCATTCTGATTCATAGAAAGTGGCTGAAATAATGTCATTTATGATTTTTTTGTTTGAAAGTCATTTGTTACCTGAATTCATTAGATACTGCGTTTAGATGGTATAGTTGTTGATTAAAATTTAATACCTTTGTTCACTTCTAAAACAAAATAGTTGTGCTGTCATCCAGGTAGAATTATGGGGAAGAAGTAAGCTAAACACTTGCTGAGGAGTGAGCTGGGAGTTAAAAAAAAAAAAATGCCCATTGACTGAAACTCTTCTTTGTATTTTTAGTTCATGGAGATAAATATATTTTCAAAGTGTTAACCTTGGGCAAAATTCTGGTTTTTTTTTTTAGACACTAACTTGATTTTGCTGTTGGTATATTTTAAGTGTCTTTATGACATGATATAAGGACCAATCTATACTAGTTTATTCATGCAACTGAAATTAATATTTTCTAAAATAATAATCATGTGTGCTTATTTAATAAAATGATTGCCAAGGATATAAATTGAATTATATTTTTACAGTAAGAATTATCTGCAAAGAGAAGAGTATACAATTTTTATTGCATAAAAACTAGTGTGGAAAATTTCCATTCTAACTGCCCAAAGTACAATAATATCTCTTCCATATGATAAAGTATAGCAATAGCCCTTGTTAAATATCATATCTTATATAGTAATGCAATCATAATCAGTGGTTGAAAATGAAAGGGGGTGGGGCTTACTCTGTTAAATAATGTCAAACCACAAATAATTTAGGCTTTCCAAGAACATCTGTATCAAGACATAGCAAGTGAAAAGTAGAGGTTGAAAAAGCCTTAATTTCACATGTGGCTGGCTAATCAGAACACTGCTACAATTTCCAGCTGGACTGATTCAGCTGAACTACATGGTATCATTAAGATATTGTCTAAATGTTGCATAATTACATGTGAGCAAACTTTTGCCATGCCTACAGGGTAACCAGCCAGCCAGCCCACCAAATGGTAGCCTGTTAAATATTAGGGTTTCTGAAGAGTGTCAGTTCCTTGTCCAAAAACCACTTTTCAGTAACATTTTCCTAAACAAGTTATTAATTATTCTCAATATACAAAGCTGTTCTTTTGAGATTTGCTTATTTGAAGCTTAATTTTCTTTGTTACTTTTGACCCTGGTATTATTGCTGCTAAAATACAGTAACAGCTTATCTAAGAGGTTACATGTTTGGGATGTCCTGGGTAATTAAACAACTGCTTTATTGGCTTTTTGCCAGCAAAATACTAACAAAAGGGAAGTAAAGAAATCACCCATAAGCACTGCAAAATCATTTTTAACTTCTACCTCCAAAGCTGGTTCCCAGAAATTGGATGGTTCTAAAAATGCGATATGGGCTAAAGAAACTCTTCTCAATTTGCTCAATTTGGGTGATTATAACTTTTTTTTTTTTTTTTTTTTAGTGGAAGGGGTTAGTTTTGGGTTTGCTTCTATGCCATTATATGAAAATAGAATAAAGGGAGCAGAGATGAATTATGGTTCTTCTGCTAGAAGTCTGAGAAAACTTGAATAATTTAGAATAGCTGTAGTGTATCTGTCACTAGATGTGCTTAGGCTCATTTAAGTTTGTTTTATCATTATTTATATCTAGAGCTTTGCCCTTGAAACATTACTATTCAGCTCCAGTTCTGGCCCCCTAGAAAGGCTGGATACATCTGTTAGGTACCCTTGCAACTGGGACTGGTAGACTTATTTCTGGATGTGAGTGGACCGTGGGCTTCTCTCATGGTTGTCACTTGTAGAAAACGGGAGTTAGTAAAAAGAAAATGTATCCCTAAACTTGAGAGATCCAAGAATGGCTATCCTCAAAATGGAAAGTCACAGTGCTTATGAGTCTTTGCGGGAAAGGAGTTTGGGAAACAACATAGAGATCAGTATGTACTGCATAGCATGTACCTATTTCTTCAATATATAGATCATTCAACACATAATGGTCCTATAATTTAGATATAACTATTCACATTTTCCAAAGTAAACTGAAAAAAGGAAATTACCCAAGGTCATTCAACTGGAAATTGGCAGAGTCAGGTCAAGACCAAATCTATTTGGTTATATTATTTCTTTTACCTCCACTACTGGCAACATTGATGCCAATATATTTGAATTAGACACCTCAAAACTCTAAAAAACAAATTATCCAAAATCTTAATCACTTCTTGCTATGAACACCAACAGTTCTTCAGGTTCAAACTGGAACAGTAGTAAATTGAGAGAGGAACAGAAATGAAACATGTTCAAGGTATCCTCACTGCAGGTGGCTACATGGTATCAGACAAGGTCAGTGCATTCTCTAAGTGAAATATCTCTTTTAATATTTTGTTTGGGAATACATTTGCTTATGGAAACACAGAATGCATGTACATGGATCTCACCTCTTTAACAGGGCATTAGAAATACGTGACCATTTAAGAAAAATCCATGAATGTCATTGTATATAGTAACTGTTTACAGCTGAGGGCAAAATGTTTAATTGTTCCCACATGTAATAAAATAATTTGATTGTAAATAACAGTGTGAAATTGGGCTTTTGCAGAAACTTCTGATACATGACTCTAAAAAGGACAAAATCGTAGAGACCTCAAGCTACATATATGTCTGTGTGTGTGTGTGTATGTGTATGTGTATAGAGAGAGAGAGAGAGAGAGAAGCTATATATATATATATATATATATATATAAAAGAAAGTTTTAAAATGAGTCTGCAAATCAAAAAGGTACTTCACCTCATATAAATGACAAATTACTGTCTAGGATTAAAGGTTTGCATTATTACTTTTAAATCAGGACTAGGACTTACTGTAGGAAGTTAAATAATGTGAGAAAGTAATTATGGAGGAAAATAGGGACTTGAATATCATCTCCTAATAAATATACAATGGATTTTTGGAAAGAAAACCTATATACAACTTATGGCTTCCTCTGGTGTCTTATTTAAGTTGTAGTCATTTCTAGAGTTTGGTTGCATAATTTATAACTGGCAGCACTTAATCATGCGCATTGAAGATTTATGAAGGTGGAAGGCACTGTATTTAATGTTTACATGACACTGTCCTGTTACCTTTACTGCATTCCTACCATATGGACCCTCCACTTTGATGGCTTTATCATAAATCCATTTAAAAATACACAGCGTTTCCTTTTCATAAATCTGATTTATAACCTACTAGAAGAAACCCAAGAAAACAGTTGGCAGAAATCACATGCCAACATTAGAGTATGAGAATTCAGAAACGCCAAACTTTAGGTAGGTCTTGGGTATTTTAGGAATCTATTGGGCAAAGGTATGGATCACTCTTTAAAAACAGGTGTTTTCAAAATGATGTTTAAGCACAGAATTTAAAAGAGAAACTGCGTCTTACAGAATGAAGGAAACTCCATTACATGCATATTTTCTTCTATATTTTTACTGTCTGGTTTAGAGCAAAAAGGCTTATTCCAGTTCATTTTTTTTAGTGTTTAATGAACTTATAGTAGAATATGAATGAGCACTTTAAATTCCTGCACAGTTACCTTAATGTGCAGAGGCAAATCCCATTTATTATCCAAACGTCTGACTTTCCACAAGCCAAAATGTTGGAAAAAAGTTGACAGCTCATTTGAAATGGAGCTAATGTTCCTCACATTTATGAGCTGCCTGTGAATATCTACATCTTTCCTAAGCCTTAAATGTCTGTATGCTTATCCAAAATTGTAGTACAAATGAGATTTCTTTATTATGCTTCAGAAGGAAGAGTAATACATGTGTATTAGTTCAAAGTGATTTTAATCTATCTTAACATTAATTCTGTGAACTTTGTAATGAGGAGTAATTCAGATGACGTTTTTAGTATTACTATTCCAACATTTGTTAGCATTAACAGTTGATACTTGCTTAATGTAAGTAAGTAAAATATTAGCATTTCCCTCCCAGAAATTAAAGTTCTCTTTTAATTTTCCAGTAAGATGGGACATAAGATTTATGTTTATGTAATTTTAATACAGCTTTATCACAGTCTAGCATATCTAGAAGATAATGAACCTCATTTTGTCTCAAGTCCTTTATGCAGAAAAATCTTCATTTTTCATGGTATACTGCAATGATTTAAGATCATTTACATTTACCATTTGACCAGTGGTGTTTGTTACTTGGTTTTGCCAATCAAAAATACTTACTTTTCATGATTGGCACTCTTTTTTTTTTTTTTTTTTTTTTTTTTTTTTTTTTTTTTTTTT
>NW_022589720.1:34314608-34477409 GCF_004348235.1 Phoca vitulina | reverse complement strand
TTTTTTTTTTTTTTTTTTTTTTTTTTTTTTTTTTTTTTTTTTTAGTGCCTGTTACCTTTACTTGTGCCAGTCAGTCAGGATGACAAGTGACAACCTAGAAATAGGCCTTTAAAGTTAGTGGGAGAAAATATATCTGCATCTTGGGAAGTCATCAGTGACACTCTGATCAAGAATTAATGAATACAAAATGTCGATGCTTTATAGAATCAGTTTAAAACCAAATATTTAATCAGTACAGAGTTGACACAAATAGAAAGTTTCAAGATATCTAAAAGGGAGCCAGGTCATCCACCAAATAATGGCCTTAAAGGCTCCCTTGCCTTTAAATCAGGTCAGTTGTGTTCTTTCTTTGAACACTGTGTTCTAATTGGAACAATAAATCAAAGAAGACACTCAGAGTAGATTCCCATGTAAGGTGGACAACTGGACAGTGACTTTTTACTGCTGCTAACACGTGCATCCAATTACCATTTGAAAGATTCATAGTGCTGGCAGTAAAGCATTGCCTTATTTTATAGTTCACCTAATAATTCTTCAGCCTAAATCTGTCCACCTTTACCTATATCTAATCTGTCAGTATGTGTGTTATCATTAACGAGGAATTTTCAAATGTTTGGCATGCTTCCTACAGTGAATGATGACACTGAGCGATTAATGAACCATTTAATTAACCATAATAGAAGAGGCAAAGTATTGATTAAGTCAATATATCCCCAACTTCAGGTAACTGTCAACCAAATATAACCCAATAATTGCACCACAACTATCACTTAACTGTGAACGGTGTGGGTTAACTGCAACTTAATTACAAGTAGCAATGGTTAACTGCAAAATTGAGAACTTTTTTTAAAAGGCATTTTCCTGTAATCATTATTTTCTTTCAAGCACCTGGTGTTAACATGCTTTACTGAAAAACATACGTGTTAGTTCATCCTTAACCTTTTTTGATGCATTGCCCCTGTTTGAGGATAACCTGACCTATTCATAGAGTCTCTACAATTTAAGGCTCATCAAGTTCTAATAGTTCTGTCTTGAGGCATTTATACAGCTGAACTATTAGACATCTGTGATAGCCCTGCCTCTGAGGCAGTGTGAACCCATGATACTTTTTCAGTCCTTCATTATTTTCCTCCTCTTTTTCTTGTCCCCCCCACCCCACCCCACCCCACATTTTCCCTGGTTTCCAAACCCTTTCCATACCATTTAGACCAGGGAAAGTCATCCATTATCATTGCTTATAATATGACATATCATGTCATATTATATTTGGAGCCAGCAGTCTCAACCTTTTTGGATGTGCAACATCCAAGACAGATAGCTTATATTCTATGCATGAAAGTCTTCAGCAATGTAAATTCCACATACTCCATCAGGAGTCTCTTCTCAGTTTGAATCTCCAGTGAATTCTCCCTTATCCCAGCACTCAGGTCAATTTCTTATAGCTTTGCCTTTAGTGAAATAGGCAAACCACAGATAAGTACCTTCTGCAAATGAATGCTGTCTGGTTACTAAATCATCATCTTGTATTTTTCCCCAGATTAAATATTCTGTTTCCAATAACTCTCTTTGCAGGTTCATTTTACCTTTCTTTTAACTTGTTTTAGTACATGTAACACTTACTAGCTACTTTGTCAATTTCCTTACTTTTTTTTGTCTTTGTCTGGACTCCTATAAGAGAAAGTGAAGATGATTTAGGGAATCAAATAACTATTCCTCTTCTATTTTAGTCATCATTTATCTCTAAGAAGATGAATGCTAACCATAAAGGTCTTTATTATTTCCAACTTCCATGATTTCCCTTAAATTACAAAGCTTCTCTGTACATCCCTGTCAAATGTTAACTTTTAAAAATAAAACCCATTTTCTCATTAATAATGGCTATCAAAGGGGAAAAAATGTAAAATACACATGCATATATATATATATATTCCAGACTGACCAAATATAGAAATGCACATATCTTTGTTGGAAAAATATTAAGACACCTACAGGAGTTAGAATTTGAATTAATAGATACATGTATGCTCATATTTCTTTCAAGGAAGAGTCTTTTTGTACTGATTGCTGAATTAAATTTATTTTTATTACATACAGGATCTGACTATATAAGTTAGATTGCTCTGTTACCATAATAATTAAAAGTCAAGCTTCTTTTTACGATTGATTTCAAATTAAAAAAACACAATTATTTCAAAGTATATAGATATATAGATGTAGATATATTTCCAAAGCCTAAATTGCTTTGATTTATTGATAGAATTATTAAAAGAAAAATGAGTATTTTGTAACATGGGGAAAATGGTGACACATGATATTAATTTACAAACTATTTCTCATCTAAAGTGAGCTATATTTACAATGTTATTAATAACAGTAATTACCAATGTAGTAAACCAGATTTCTAGGGATTTTTTGGAACATCTCCGTAGAAGGGTATGATTCTACAAATATGAAAAAAAAGTGCTAAGCGTGTTGATCAAATTATGGAATAAAAACCTGATAAACAAAACTACAGAAGTGCTCTCAAGCTGAAGCAAGAGAGATGGTAAAGAACATATAATTAGAATGTTTGAAGCCAGAAGAAAAGCAGAAGAAGCCAGAGAGCATTTAGACACAGACTGTGGAAGGAGGAGGACATGCTTTGCTAGAGTGATGGAGACAAGGGTTTTGAACTCCCAGGAAAGAGATCAGGCTAATGAGTAGCGCTGCAAAAGGGCTGACATGACAAGAAAGGTGTGAGGGAAATATAACCCAAGCCCTGGCATTTGACTGCATGTTAAATTAACTGAAATGAGAACCTGTGATCTAAAAGGAATCCTACAGAAGTAATCGCAGCCACGGTATCAAAGTAAGAAAGGCCAAGTCCAGAGTTCCTGCTAAAGAGGCAGTAGGAAAGAGGGATTAAAAGTGTGGGCTTTGATTAAAAGTGATTACAAGTATGGCCCTGGATTGCAAAGACGCTTTGAAGACACAGAAGTGGGTGTAGTTGAGGCTTTGAACTGCCAGACAATAGTGTATGACTTGGGCAAGTTGTTATCAGTAAAACAACATTGACAATACCTTCCTCTTTCCTATATGGTAATGATTAAATGAGATTATTCATTCATTCAGCAGAAACTGAGTGCCGCTTTGTGTCAGAGACCGTGTGACATGTACATACAGTACTGAAAAACGAGGCTGGTTTTGCTCTCACAGAGCTTCACTCTAAAGACAGTGACCAAAAAAAAGAAAGGAAGAAAGAAAGAAAGAAAGAAAGAAAGAAAGAAAGAAAGAAAGAAAGAAAGAAAGAAAACCAAGTAAACAAAGATGTGATGAAAAATTGGGGTAAATGCTATGGAAGAAACAAGTAGTGTCCTCTAAAAGAAAACAACTGGGAACTATTCTAAACCTCACGGCTAAGAGGCATTTGAAGGTGGGAGGTGGAGATGGGAAGAGTATGGGGAGCGATGCCTCCTCCAAGAAGTACAGAATCAGCACACTGAGCCTGGGGTTTGGTGAGAAGTTTGCTGAAGTCAGACTTAATGCATGAATAGCTTAATGGTGCCTGGTGCTTAATAAGGCCTCAGCAAATGGGTATTATGTAAAGAAAATGTAAGGATGATGCTTCCCTTTGTTTTAAGGGAAAGGATCAGGAAAACAACTAGCAGATTATTTGCTGAAGTGGGAAGTAAAAATATTGGAACTGAAGAAAGTGGCAGGAATGAGGAATACACCTGGCTTTTTTAGAAAGAGAAAATATTAGAACATCTGAAATTATTTAAGATTTGCAATTGTGGCATCTGTAATGCTCTAAAGTTTGGGGGGAAAGAGTAAAGGTCTGGTTTAATAGACTAGTAGCAGATATTGGAAAATTGAAGATAATTTGAGGAGAGAGAGAAGAGTTGAAAATAAAGAAGATAAAAAATGTGTTAAAAGGACATATTGTAAAAAAACAAAGGAAAAGAAACAGGGACAAAACAGGTAACTGTAGAGACTGGAGGAAGGCAGATTACTGCAGAAAAGGCAAAAAGAGAAAAGTGACTCTAGGTGAAATATTTCAAGACAAACTATGCTTCAAGTTATGATACGGTTTTGAACCAGGATTATCACAGATGCTCAGCTCTCAGTAAATTCGGTAGTTAAGGTTCTTGTTTCTCATCCCATGACTGTGACCTTTTTGGCCCATAGCCTCAAAGGGTTTACAATCTAGAGATAGAGACAGGAAATCTTCACAAGGGGTTGGAAGATAACATAAGACATTTATACTAACCACCAAAGAAGCAGGGCAGAAATGAAGTGAACAGCAACCCATGGGATGCATGAATGACATGGGCAGGATCACACTGAGGATAAGGACTCCAGCTAGACACCAATAGAGAGGAGCAAGAATGTCCTAAAAGAGGGCACAGAAGCATGTGGGCACAAAACCTTACGTGAAGTTTCCAGGCAATAACAGGTAGGCAAACGGGGTGGAGCAGAGTTTACAGGCTGGGGCTACCTTATGAAACACAAAGTATAATACACTAGAAAGTGTTGTCATGTGTGTGGGGGGTAATACAAATACCCTTGTATTTGAGGACTTCACTTTTCTGCTAAAATATTACATTAAGAGTTTTCATTTAAAATTAGACTTTTTCATTTGTTTTACTTTTTGAAGTAAAGGAAAAACAAAGAGAAGGCAAAGAAATATTTTACATGGCTATATAAATTATAGTATAATAGACATAACCTAAACATTGAAATTCTAGCTTGATCAGCCAAACAAACCAAAACCCAAAACTGATTTTATATTAGGGACACGAAATAGTTCTTCTGATCTACCCCAAATGTCATCTTCTTTAGCACTCATCATTACTTAAAAATTTTAAATAGTCCCTACTGCAGAAGTTCTTAAAATATACGTAGCGCTGGGAAGGGTTTTGTCTTTCTCAGCAGATTCCCAAAGACAACTACTGAACCCTCAATAGTACTTGCTCCCATTGTGTATTTCTTGTCATTCTTGTTCTAAATTAGCTCAGACTCACCTGGTTTAGGTGATTAGGAAAAGAAACAAAGTAGATACAGCTCCTTTTCTTGCAAAAGAATATACTTAAATATTTTTAAAACAAACGAGGAGTAAGACACAGACAGCAGATATGCAGCTGCCCCCAAGATGAAGACCATGAGCTTTGGAGACCAACTTCTTGATATAGAATCAGGGTTCTAACCCTCAGTAGCTTTGTGGCTTTGGACAAATTACTGGGTTGTGATCTTTGCAACTATTAAGTGAAGATAATAACATCACCCACCTCATCACTGTTGGCAGGATGAGATTATAAATGTGAAATTCTCAATACAGGGCTTGGCGCGTTTTAAGAGCTCAAAATGTTAGCTCTCATTACCCTTTTATGCTATGACTACTGTGTTGTTTTTAATTATGTCATTTTCTGAAAGGATCGCTAAGTCATGGCCTAATGTAAGATTAGACAGAAAATTGATTATCATACTACTTTACTTCATTTTATAGTTTATAAGGCATTTATACTCATGTGTTCATGAGTTGATTCTCAGAAAAATTCTATAAAATGGATAAAATAGTCATTGTTACTCCCATACTATATTTAGAGGAGAAAACTGAGTCTAAAAGTTACGGTGCCAGGCTCAAGTGAGACAGTTAGCATAAGTGGGTCAGGATTCAAACCTAGGCTAGGCTCAGCGAGGGTGACCTTCTGCCTTGGTGTGCTGGGACAGTCTCAGTATGTGCCTCTCGCACTGGCATATTAATAATGGCACCCTGTTCACTCTCGAAGGCTCACATTACAAAATCACCCTTAGCCAGTTTGCCTCTGTGTAAGGCACAAACCTTACACAAGCCAGTCCTCTATTAAATACTTGAATTTCTTCACAATGTCCTTAGAACAAGATCTACATTCCTTAACGTGTCCTGTAAGGCCCTCAGGACTTGTTCCCTACTGATTCCCCACCCCATTTCTTACTATACTCCCCATGATAGACATACTGAGTAGATGTTAGTTCCAGAACATGCCTTGTCCCCTCATGTCCAGACCTCACACACACAACGAGGTCTAGCTGGAGTTCTATTTCTCTCCTTGTCCCTAGCACTCCTTCCTGTCAAAATCCTGTTAGATGTCATCTCTAGGGGGCCTTCCCGAACACTCCCCAAACATTTTGTCTCTAGTATTTTAACGCACTCTCATACTTGATGAGTTGACCCATCTAGTTTCCTCATACACAGAAGGCCTGTTGAGGGTAAGGACTGTGCATACCACATTGACCTTCACGTGTGAGCCCTCCATACAGAGTCTGGTATGCAGTGGGTCCTTCCTATATATTTACTAAGTAAAAAGTGTTGTTTTTAACTGCATATCCTCAATCCAAATCACTTAGACTCTTTGGTTCAGTCACTTGGTCTGGAAAGCATGATTAATACACCGCCTACCCGAAAAAATATGGTTGAAGTAAATTATCTTTTAAAATTATATTAGGTTCTAAGTTCTACAGTTCTGAGAACTCAGAAAATGTTAGGCCCCTCATTACCTAACTGAAAGTTAAGTACTTAAATTCATACAAACTTCTGAATGGATATATTATGTAACCCTTGAAATGGATTCTTTCCCACATTTCTCCAGTTTTCCTAAAGTTACTATTGACTATGGTCAGTGGATATAAATGATGACTTTATTCTCTTTTAAAATTGATGCTGGCTGTGAGATACTTTTTGTTTCGGAGTTATAGTTGGATACTGGAGTAATTTTAGGAATTAAGAAATGAGAAATTCTTGGTAATTCATTTAGAGAAGAAGACTGTACTGCAAAGAGTGGGAGTAAAGCATATGGTTCATAGTCTTGGTCATGTCAAAACATTTGCTGTGCAGTCTCAGGCATGCCATTTACTTTAATGTGACCTCAGACACCTAATCTATGGAATGAGTGCATTGAACTAAATTATTATTAAAATATTTTTATTCAATACACTCATTGCCTAGATTAAGTACCAGATTCTGCAAGCATACAGATATCAGGAGATAACAACTATGATATGCTGAATAATAGCCACCCAGAGATATTAAGTCCTAATCCCCAGAGCCCGTGAATGCTACTTTTTATGGTAAAATTTTTGCAGGTGTGATTGAGTTAAGGGTTTGTAGATGAAGAGATGACCCTACATTATCCAGATGGGCCTTACATGCTGTCACTTGTTCTTATTATAAAAGAAAAAGGGAGATTAGACACACACAGAAGGCAGTTCAGTGATGGAAACAGAAAAAAGAGAGACTTAAAGATGTGATGCTTTGGTTTTGGAAGGAAATGTGAGCCCAAGGAATGTTGCTGTAGAAGCTGGAAGAGGAGAGAGACACTCCCGCAGAGCCTATGGAAGGAGCTTGGCCATTCCGATACCTTCATCTGAGCCCAGTCAAATGGATATTGGGCTTCTGGCCTCCGGGCTGTGAAAGAATCAATTACTATTGCCTTAAGACACCAACTTTTTAGTAATTTGTTACAGCAGTCAAAGGAAACTAACTAATAACAGATTTTGATACCTCAGAGTGGCGTGCTGCTATAACAAATACCTAAAAGTGTGGAAGTGACTTTGGAATTGGATCATGGATATAGGCGGAAAGAATTCTGAGACACATGACAGAGAAAGTCTAGATTGTCTTAAACAGACTTCTGTAGAAATACAGGCATTAAAAGCGCTCTGGTAAGGGCTCAGAAGGTTGTAAAGAGCACAGTAGAGAAAGCCTACATTATCTTAGAGAATACATATCTCTTCATAAACAGAATATTGGTAGAAATATGAATATGAAAAGTGATTCTGATGACAGCTGGAGGAAATAGCGTGTTACTGGAAACTGGAGGAAAGACAGGCCTTGTCATACAGTGGCAGATGCTTAGCTGCGATGTGTATTATAGTCATGCGGGAAGCAGAACTTGTATGAGGCGAACTTGCAAATGTAACTGTGGGGAATTCCAAGAAATGTGTTGAAGTTACAGCCTGATTTCTTGCTGCTTTTAGTAAAATGTGAGAGGAAAGAGATAGAGTGAAGAAAGAACTGTTAAGCAAACCAGAAGCAGCACTTGATGATTTGGGAAATCCTCAGCCTATCCAGGTGGCAAAAGATTGCTAAATTAGGAGGTACACCAGGAAGTGTGCTCTACAAAAAAGGCTGGGGTGTGGCTGGACAGCCTTAATCTAGTGCTGGAGAGATTAGGCACGTGACTGATAGGTTCCCTCAGCCATCTCAACGGAAGCTAGGAATAGAGATTATAAAAGGAGGATCTGAGGAGGACCCTCCAACTACTGACATGGATGCCTATGACATACACAGGAGACCCACAAAATTTTGAGAATGTTGTATCAGCAGAAACACTGCCGGCTTGGACTAAAAGAGACAGAGTTGGATAAAATGAAGGAAAGCTTTCAGATTCCCACAATCGTACAGGCAGGAAACAGGCTGATAAAACTATTCAGTTACAAACACATGCTAGCTTTAAAAAAAAAAAAAGGAAGGATCACCATGAGGGCAGAGCCTTAGGCACAGAAGGCAGAACCACAGAGGTAGAGGCAGAGACCCTAACCATAGGCCCAGAGGCAAGACCCACAAGCTATGGAGGACTATTCCAAGGCGCTGAAATCTACAGGAATTTGCCCTGCTAGATTCTGAAATTGGTTGAGAATGGTGGCACTTTTCTTCCTTCCACTTTCCCTTTTTTATATAGCGGAAACATCTATAACTGCTATACTATGCCTGTCCCACCACTGTATTTTGGAAAGAGATACTTTATTTTCTAGTTTTACAGATTCAGAGATAGAGAGGAGTTTTGCCCCAGGATGGAGCATACGCAGAGTCTTACCCACACCTGATTTAGATTATGTAGATGATGAGACTTGGGATTTCTTAACTGATGATATTTAAATGAAATTTTGGACTGGAGTTTATGCTGTGTGTAAACTTTGGGGGATGTTGGGATAGGGTGAATGTAGTTTACATAAGAGATGGCTGTGACTTTTGTGGGTCCAGCAGGTGGTATAGTATGCTGAATAATGGTCATCCAAAGATATTGGGTCCTAACCCCTGGAATCTCTGGATGTTATTATATATAGTGTTTTTGCAGCTATGATTAAATCAATGATTTTGAGGTGAGGACATTATCCTAAATTATCCAAGCAGGCCCTAAATACCATCACAAATGTCTTTATAAAATATAGGCAAAGGGAGACTGGACATACACACAGAGGGCAGAGGGTGATTTGATGATGGAAGCAGAGAGAAGATTTGAAGATGTTATACTATTGGCTTTGAAGATGAAGGAAGGGCCACGAGCCAAGCAATGTGGCTCAAGAATCTGGAAGAGACAATGAATGGTTTCTCCCCTAGAGAGCCTTCAGAAGGAATGTGACCCTGCCAACATTTTTATTTCAGCCCAGTGAAACTGATACTGGACTTCTGGTCCCCAGAACTGTTAGAAAATAAATTTCTATTGCTTTAAGCCACCAACTTTGTGGTAATTTGTTATAGCAGCCCCAAGAAACTAATACAGTCACCTATGACCATTTTATGTGGCCCAAATTAAGGATAATTTGACAAAAAGAGTATCTTATCATGGAAAGTACTAAGCATGAATTCAGATGTAAGGGCAAACACTTTCTCTACCTCTTAATTGTGTGACTGAGATAGATGTCTAGATTCTTCATCTGATCACTAAGATTAAAATAATTTCTGTAAAAATATCTAACCCACTATCAAGCTTATAATAGAACCTCAAATTTTAGTTGAATCTGACAATGAGTTTAAACGACCATATATCTGTAAAACGTTGCTTAACAAATAGAGTTTATTTGCACACAATACCCTGATTGCTGGGCACTGCCAGAGCAGAGGAAGGGCTTTGATTGTTTGATGCAGAACTGTGGTCTGATTTTCCACTGGGTTATAAATTCAGTGTGGATTAAAGAGCATCAGTTCTCTTCCTCCTCACTGGTCCAAGAGCCACACTCCTGAAGGTACATGCTAAGCCCACGGGAACCTTTCCAAATTAAAGAGGCCCTTTTAGAGTTAAAGGTGATAGCAGATCTATTTAATAAATGGATGATTAATATAATTAAAATGTAAGTAAGTGGTACTCTCCGAAGTATTTCAATGTCTCAGTATATTGAAGCCACATTTGCTCTCTTTGAAACTATACCCTCATTCTCTATCCTCTGTCGCTGTGGATAAAATTCACATAACATCCTAGTTTAAGCTTTTCACATCACAAAAATGTTTCCATAATGGTGCAACTCTCCTAAAATTTATTGTCATGACTGTTTATGTCACTTAAATTTTTAAAGCCTGGAAAAAAGCATGATTCTAAAACTGGCATTTCCTCTTATAGAAAATTAGTTTCTCTCACAGCAATAGGGGCTATGAAGTTGCAGACAGTAGATACATGTTTTTTTGTCATGTCTTAGGGTAATGGGGCTTTTCTCTAAGCTGAGGCTGACGGTGACATCTCCTAAGTTGGAGTGTGATGGAACTCACTGCTTTTTCTCCTTCACACTCATGGTTAACTGAGTGTTGGGGCTATAGTAATTTGAGAAGAGAGGGAATGGTGGTGATATTGGGAAAGGTGGGTGCAATTAGGCATAGGGCTCTCATGCAAGGGAACTGGATAAAAGATCCGATCCACAATGATCTTGAGCACAATGAGCATGTTGGTGGTGAGGATCAATCTTACCATCCCTGGTGGCATTCAAAGATTTTTGCTTGTAGTCTCTGAGACCGAGCAAATGGCATAGGTCCATACAAGTCTACAGGAGGCTTCTGAAACATGCTTAGCAATAGAACGCCGGTTGTGCACTCTGATTTGAGAGGCAGCCCCTACCTATTTCTCTTAATAAAAATAAGATTCCTTCTAATAAGTACATAGAAAGGACATTTGGAGCAAAAAGAGCAAGAGAGGCCAGATTTGAAATAGCTAGTAATAATAGGTAATGTTAAGTATTTCTCAAAGTTGGGCCTCTGGACCGTGTGATCAGAATGAACGAGGGTGCTGGCTCAAAATGTGAACAATAAGAGCCCTATTCCAGAAGGACTGCAAGGGGGTAGGGGAGACTGGTAAGAGGTACACACACAGAAATCTGAACTTCAGTAGACACTTCAAGTGATTCTTAATGCCAACAAACCTCTAAGAAACAACCAAATTAAGGATGATACTAAGTTAGGTATGGAGGTGAGGAGATAAAAGGCCAAAGGTGTCTTGAGCTTGGAATAATCTAAAAAAAACCTGGCAGAATGAACTTCATACGCATACTGCGTGTTTGCATATTTTCCATTTTTGCACATAATCTGGGAATGGGGAAAGTGCCAGTATATTTTGTAAAGAGGAAGTAATTTTATTTTTTTTTTATTTTTTTTATTGTTATGTTAATCCCCATACATTACATCATTAGTTTTGGATATAGTGTTCCATGATTCATTGTTTGTGCATAACACCCAGTGCTCCATGCAGAACGTGCCCTCCTCAATACCCATCACCAGGCTAACCCATCCTCCCAACCCCCTCCCCTCTAGAACCCTCAGTTTGTTTTTCAGAGTCCATTGTCTCTCATGGTTAAGAGGAAGTAATTTTAAAAGTGAGTTAAAACATATGCTGAAGTGTTAATGCTCTTTGGTTGGTGGAAGTTATTGATAAATCTGAGATGAGGTCAGTTTTCAGCTCACTGTGTAAAGGCACGAGTCGCATGCGCCCAATCTGGGGTGAGGGGAGAGACGACGCGACACCTGTGTGAAGCTTCTCCCTGTGTCAGAGCACCCTGCCACTGTTATTTATGAGCAAGAGCTGGGGGTGCTACACCAAATGACAATTGTGTAAACAAACTTTTAGCCATTCAGGGCTCCTCCCACTTGTTTTGTTATTGTTGTTATTTTGAAGCCACAGGAATCTGTGTATAAGCACCCCTAATCCCAAGAGTGTTCGCAGGAACAGAAACCTCCAAGTGATCACTTGAGTTTGCCGCACAGCTTCTAAAGCTAGAATCATGAAGAAAGAATACTGATGAGATTCTAGAGTTTCCCAGAAATGATCTTCCAAACTCCAGCAGCTCTTTAATAGCTTAGGCATTATTGAGAGGAATGCCTCTCTGTTGTGACACTTGCTTTCTTCCAGTTGTGGAAATCATTTGAGCATCAGTTCCCGTTTATGACCCTTTTGTTCAGGTGATTCAGACTGGCAGGCACTACAGAAAAGGCTGTGTGATATGTCCACCTTGAGTGTTCCATGAGTATGCAAATGGTAGGTTCCCTTCTGGTTCAGTGACATTTCTTTATTCCTACAAAAGACATCTTGGACCCGACTTACAGCCCAAATAACTTACAGAATGTCTCCTGCAAAGTCACAGGGAATATGAATCTGGAAATATTAATTAAAAAAACAACAATTAGCACCCCCTCTGATGCATCTTTTTTCCCATGTTTATTTCTTCTTATATATTTTTTTCTTTGTACTGAAAGCTTCAAAGTCATTTAATAAGATCACCCAGAATATGTTCATCTGAGTTGAGCTATACATAATCACTGACCCTGGCCATAATTTATTAATCTGAGATGATTACTGTACTGACCAACCTCAAGTAGTGTGGTTGGGTTTTTCACAATCCAGAAAGACTTCATGGGGTTTTAAATTATTTGTTATATCCTGCTGTGCTCTATGAGGTACTTGGCCAAAGGTGTTTTTGCCCTCATGTCTTGTGCTCCAAAGAAGGCATCAAATTTTTTCAACTTGTAAAAAAATCTCAAATTGAACACTGCTGATTTTATTCACCAGAAAAATGTCATCCATAAATTGTCATATTATTTTCCCTTTTGATGACAAGGATTATAGAATAAAAGCATCCTGTTCTGGACCTTCCTACCATCCCATGGCCTTATTCCAGTGACTGACACTTTAATTGAATTAAAGTTTTCAACTAGTAATAGTAACATTTTGTCATACAGTAAAACTAGAAAGATACTAGAAAAATAACTTAGAAAAAGTTGTATTCTTAAATTCATTCTTATTTTACCTTAAACATAATAAACATTCAGTGATACCCCTACAATCTCTTAGATTAATTGCATGGAAAATCCTTGTTTTCCTATGTTGATCACTGAAACTGTCTGGAGGCCAGTTTTAATCAACATAGGGGTTCTTCGTGTCTCACTGATTGTTTTATCATTTTGGATTATCAACAAAATCCACTGAACACACAGGTAAGTTTTATTGAAAAAACAATATAACAACGATTTTATTAGGCAACATTGAATGATTGATGTAAACTGGGGGAACAGTCTCAACTATTGATACCTAGAGCTCCAGAGTTGTAGACACTGTTTCAGTTCTGTTTTTAGAATGGGATAAAAGAATAACAGCTTAATGGCACAGAATGCTTAGTTAGTCCTAAATACTTCACATGTGTACTCATTTCATCTTCAAACAACCCTAGGGTGGGGATACTAGTAGTGTCATCCCAACTTGCAGATGGGGAAATCTAAAGGTGCTAGGAGACTGAGTAATTTCCCTGCAGTCTTAACAGTTGATAAGAGGTGGAGCTAGGACTTGAACCCAGGTAGAGTGGTCCCAGTGCACATGCACGTAATCAGTATGCTACTGCACCCTTCCATAGGATACAACATACAACTGGTCTGATTGGAAATCCTAGAGTCAAGCAGAGGCAAACTGTCAGTATAGGACATTGGGAAATTAAACTTTATAGCTAGGGGAGCTTTATGCAGCGTTCTATGCTTTCTTGACTCGACTTTGCCTCCTAAAGACCAAGAAGATCTCTTCTTGCTATCTACCGATTCGTACCTGCAGCTTCAAAAGGCTGGCTCCTGATCACTTTTGTCTTGATATAGAAACAGGGCAAAATATATATATATATATATATATATGTACTTTTCCAGTAGCATACTTTTTTAAATAATGATAAACTGGAAATGTTTTAAAAAAATAAAGTTTTATAGTATGAATTTATTTTTCTATCAGTTCTTTCAGCCCTAAATTCTGTATGTCATTTACTTACTATCAGAGATGATACCTTTGACATAATCGCCTATGAGGAGAAAATATTTTGTTTTCATGCAGTTTGGAAAATATTTATCTTGAAGCCAAAATGCCCAAAGATATATTCTTTCACTAAGAAAGCAAAATTTTAAGAGCTTACTTTTCCCTTTTTATTTAATGTCCCCGTAGTTTCCAAGTTCAAGACTTGAGGTATTCTCTTTACTAAAGAAAGTCATTCCTATTAAACCCCTCCATCTACATGTAGCCATTTTAAAATCCAAAGGAGAACTTAAAAATGATCCAAATATTGAATCAAATAAAAGATTTATTCCCCTATCTTAGCAAATGTCTTTCCTAATGAATTTCAACCAAACTAACCTAGACTCAGCTTTTGGCATACCTCATGCAAAGGGTAGATGTGCTTTCTGCTTTTGAAGGCAAATTGATATTCACAAATCATATGTCACAAGCCACTAAAAGTGTCAGAATCCCACAGCAGGCCCTTGGTGGCTTGTTAATCTCTCCTGTTTAAAGGAAACAGACTAATTCACTTAAATCTAATGAAAGCCATGCCTGCTCCAGCCCGGTCCCTCAGAGTGTCAGCTTATGCAAGTCCTGCCTTCTTTCTTCACCTCCTTCTTTCCTGGCTCCGACAATTAAACATGAAACTAAGAAGCAATGATTTCCTTAATGTTGCCATGTCTGAGCTATTTCAGATGTCACATATGTACAAAATATTGAATGCTTTTTTTTTTACCACATTGAAAATACATACAAGAAAGTACCCCTGCCCACCTTTCACCATTGTTCTCCACAAAGCTTAAAAGATAAACCAGGATGCTAAATGGAGGGACCAGATGTATATATAACCTTTTGCCCTCATTATTCTAGTTGGCTTCCATTAGGGGGAGGGAGGAAAAAATAAAATAGTACAAAATGGGAAATAATTGACACAGAGGTGTGAGAATGAACTTTTACAGTGGATTGGCTAAAATCTGGAAATACGATCCAAATGATGGAAGAGCTGTTTACAAAAGTACCAAACCATAGGTGATTGGTATAATGTTGATAGAAGGGAGGGAAAGAATTTCTCTTAATTCTGTGCACCCAGAAATTGTCCAACGGTGGTCAATCATGCCCAAGTTATGTTATTTTTCAACATTTCTCATTTTGACTTTTTTTTTATACCTTGAAAGAAGAGCCAAATATTCTCTGGCTCTTTTTGCCCAAATCCACACAACCCTCACTCTTTTGGCTAATTATGCCTGTAGTTAGCTTTCCCCTTCCAACGTTGGGTATTTTCCTCTTTTAATAGCATTATCTATTGGTGGTTCTCCATGCTGAAACTAACTGCAACACAAGGTAAGGTGAGATTTTTCTATCACGTACCTTAGTGACAAAGGAAGGGATCTGGGACTGGGATGAAAACAGATCTTTACTTTTAACATATGTCCTAATCAAGCTTAAAGTGAAAATCTGGAGTTAGGACATTTAAAGGGAAAAACAATTTTCATTGCAAGCATACTGTACATGTTAGTCATGGCTCAGTGGAGTAGAAATTTTATGGAGCAAGAAGGGGGAGGTGCAAGAAGAAGGTTTTGAGTTTCCTTCCAAATGTATTTTTAAAAAAGCATTACAGAATCAGGATTTATGAAAAAAAAGGAAGACAATAATGAAAAGGAAGCTTTTTCTTTGGCAAATTATCTGAGACCCGAATTGACCACCAGTAAAAGGGCGTGAAGAGACCAAAAGAAGACAATTAATTGAAGGGCTCCTGACGTGGCAATGTCTGGAATCCCACAAGACAACCTGCCAGAGCTGCTGACACTAATCTTGGGGCATAAAGTCTGAGTGGAGGTTCCAGGAAGGGAAGGAGCTTTCAGAGGTCATTTAGGTCACCTCCCCTCTCTCTCCACAAACCACACACTTTGTCATTTTAGATATCTCACACCCACACTGATATTTAAAATTCATCATAATTGGAGAATCTACAGTTCTCACTAATAGCTAATTTTAGTTTTGAATATACTATCTGGACATGTATATGAAAATTTTTAACTTAAGCCTCTGATTCTTTCATCTTAGTTCATTTTGTCTTGGTTTCTTCTAAGAAATAACTGAGTCTAAGTAACCTAATTAAAACCCTTACATTTTCTCTTTATTTCTGTCTTTTTCAATTCTTTTGTTAATGCTTTGCCGTTTTCATTGTACAGGTCATTCATTTCCTTGGTTAAATGTATTCTTAAGTATTTTTTTGGTTTTGATGCTATTGTTAATGGGATTGTTCTCTTTATTTCTTTTTCAAATAATTGGTTGTTAGTGTGTAGAAACACAACTGCTTATGTTGATTTTGTATCCTGCAACTTTATTTTTTCCACATAAAAACTATCTATAGAAAACCATCCACAGAGATTATACTGCCGTATTTCTACCTTGACTTCCTTAAATCAAAGGATTCACATAATAGTTGAATTCATTTGGATACTCTATTTGGCTCAGAGGACACTTCACATAGATGATCTTATTTGATTTTCACAACAGCTCTTTTAATTAGGCAGGGTAGGTGATAATATCTTCATTACATGTATGAAAAAAACTAATCATATTGCACTTAAACTAGAATTCTCTTCCTCTGATTCTAATTAATAATCTTTCTGCTGTACTACTCTATTTCTCCTAGATCAGGCTTTCTTAGCCACAGCACTATTGACAGTCTGGGTCAGATAATGCTTTGTGGGAGGCTGTCCTGTGCACTGTAGGATGGGTTAGCAGTGCCCATGGTCTCTCTCTCCACTAGATGCCAGTAATACTCCTGCCCCAGTTGTAACAACAAAAAGTTGTCATTGTCACAGGCCATGGGCTGAGAGATTAACAACCAGATCATATCTGGAGAATAACAGTATTCAATTCCTATTAGGAATCCTGAAATTTCCTAAATGTAAGATGTGTATTTTCCTGTTAATATTTCTGGGATTGCTGAGTTGTCACCTTTTTGATCATAAGGGTGTCTATTCACTCACAGAGGACAGAATCTACTACCTTCCCTTTATCCTTCTAAGGCCTTTAGTTTCCCATCATAAGGTAATTTTCCATCTTTCCTTTAGAAAGAGTCACAGTAAGAAATGTTCTTTTTCTTTTTTTTCCTCTTAAAAGTTTGAATTGCAAAAGAAGAAAATGTACCTTAAATAAGCTTGGAAATCTCTCAGCCACCTAAACCCTGGTCTATAGCCAAGATCTGAGCCCTGAAGTCTTCTTTATTTTTTATTTATTTTGTTTTGTTTTTGAAATCTTCTTTATTTTAATAGTATTCTCCAAAGCTGAGAGCTTCTGAAATATATAGGGAATTTTACAATGCGATTCAAATATAAAGAAATCATGTTTATTACCAGTCAAGTTGTTGCCTCGTTACCATGTGATCCAGGGCTATCTTATTTGTGTAGTCGGGGGTACATGAAAGAGTTGGAGAGAAAAATTATGGAGGAAACATTTATCTGGGGAAACCAAGAAAATAACTATTGAGAACAAAAAGAATGAATAAGATTTCCCATAGACCAAAAGTGTATGCAAAATTATGAGTGATTGCAAATAGATATGTAGACAGTGATATTCTACTTTCTAATTTAATAAATTTCCTAATGACATAGAACATATACCGAGTTGCTAAAAATTACTGTCTTCATGTTGTAAAGAGGGCCTCATTAATCAGTCAAGAAAGATATTGTCAGTGACCTTACTGGAAAGTCATATTTAAAGTGGACAAATCCTTCACACTTTATTTTCACTTTTCAACAAGCATAACTTCTTTGGTGCTTCTTGGGTGTCTAAGATAATTTGTGTCAAACCTCATACTCTGAAATTTGCTTGGTTCAGAGTCTCATGGAAAATTTATGGCTGTCAAGCTTTACTTGAAATGTCTTTAAACCTTACAATCTATAGATTTTTTAATTTCTATTGATTCCAAGAATACCTAATGGCTGAATCTTGCTGGTTCCCTAATAATTTTCTTTCTTATGAAAGCTTAAATATTTATTTCATTACTACTATTTATCTAAGTTTTGTGGTAACATTCACAATTAGCTATTAAAAGAGAATTACGTTTAACTGAGATTCAATAGTTATTCCAATGCAAATTTTTACTTAAAGAGCCATATCTTTTCTATTACAAGCTGAAAACTATAGTAATAGTGCATTAAATGATGGGCATTGAGAGATCTGATGCAAGTGAAACAAATTATTTAATTAACATGTCATTTTTAGGTAAATTATCTTTTTCTCTTGTTTCTCCCCAAACTGAACTCCAGGAAAATTGATATTGTTGTGGAATACCAGACAAGTTACAGAGCATACTTACTCAGGAGTATATTCATTATTTAACAAATACTGAGTACCTACTATGTTCTAGACCCTGGGAAATATTTTGGGGACAACAAAATTAGTCATTGCTGTCTTCTACATGGAGCTCACAGTCTAGAACCAGAGACAGACATAGACATAATTATACTATACACTAAGAACAAAAGAACAGAGTAGTGAAGGCACAAAAAGAGAAAAGAGTTAAGCCTGCCTTGGTCTGAGTGTCTTGGACAGGAACACACAGAGATGTGTGATGGCAATTCACGTTTCTCCAGGGAAGAATCTCTTCAGCAGAGAAGATAGGACATACAGACTATGTCCAAGAGGTTAAGGACATTGTGAATAGAGGGAGAGTAGCACATCAAAGGCTAAGAGGAATATAATGCATTTATTCTCTAGCACATAGCATCCATTTTTATTCTAGGATATCTCTACATGGGAGAGAGAATATGACAAAATGGATATAGGACCAGCTGCTGTGAGTGTTAACATTGTCAAATATGAGGAAATATTAGAATAGTTGCTATGCTATATGCTGGGTTATAGGAGCTTTACATATGTGTTGCTTAATTCTATCAAAATAGTATGGAACAGATGTTTTTTTTTTTTTCATTTTTCAGAAGAATAAAAAGATAATTTATTGAAGTTGATGAGGACAGTAAATAGCAAAGCCCTGATGCCAAGTTAGGTTTGCTTAGATCCAATCATTATGGAATACTGTCCCTCTTCTATGTGTGCTATCTGGCTGAGTAAGATTTTTTAGAGAGTATGGTCTCCTCAGAAGACTTTTAGAAATGGCCGCAGAAGACATAAAGGCACAGAATTTGTTTGGACGAAATAAACATAGATCGTCTTTCTGGTAAAGGGAGCAATTGAGAGAGTGGTTGGAGGTAGTTTTGGGTGTGTGTATTTGAGAGGAAGACTTTTTGCAAATGCAGATATAAGTGAGTGAAAAATAACATCGAGGTGCTCAGGAGATGGAAACTACAAAACTGCTGAGCAGACAAACTGAAATCAGTGAAAATTCAAGTAAACTTACGGAAAATATCAAATGCAGATTTATTAAGTGCAACATAATAATGAGTTTGTAAGGCACAAAGAATCTGTAGAAGCCCAATATTTCTAAGTTTTGCCAGACTATGCAAGACAGACTTCTCTCTCCTCCCTGGCTCAGCTCCTAAACAGAGCTATTATCTGGAGAGATAATTCCAGATGCTCTGACCCCTTCCAAATTCTTACTTGATGATCAGTCATCTGGAGTGGAACTCTTACTCTCCAATGGGTTTTCAGAGTGATGCACCAAGCTCTGCTCTCCTAATTAACACTATGGGTCATCTCCATGCACCCAGTAGTTCTTGGAGACTGTCAGAATTCTCAAATCTATGACACTGCCCCTGGGAAGGAGTGGGATGGGTGGACCCCTTGAGTGGCCTTCAAATGCCTCAGCATTAAAATAGAAGTCTCTCATGAGTGTCTGAAAAATCTCAGCTGTTATTCCTCCAACTTAAAAAATTTTTGAACTCAGAAAGCAATAAACTACAAACTAAGAAGGCCCAGAGAGCTTCTGTGGGACAGCAGAAGCCGTTTTTAGCTGAACTAGCAAACTCTGATTGTCATCATTCCAGTCAAGATTTCAACACTGAAGAATAATCTTGATCCAGTTGCCTCTGCAAGGCGACTCTTTCCATTTAAAATTTTTTATCACTGCTTGTAAGTGCAATACCTTTTAATATAGACATTTCAGGGCACTTTGGTTTGTACTCTATATTGGGTCAATGAGATAACTAGGAAGACATTTCATTCAGAAAAAGAAGTTTGAGTTTGGAAAATTAGGAATTCACCCATGTTTTCATCGCATCAAGCCTCCTTAGAAGATCCAAATCTCAAAATATCATTAAGACAGAATATTTTCTAGATGAAGTTATGCCCTTAATATTCTTTGACAGTCAATTGGCAATGAGGTTGCTAGAGGTGTCTTGCTACTTGTAGTGATAGTGATAATGATTGCCATCATGTGCTGCAAACGTTAAGTACCTACAGGCTTAATACAAAGTGACATAAGATTCCAGGCCCCAAGCTTAAGAGTCTTACAATCTAATTTAGCAGACAAGGTTGGTAGTATAGTTATAAGAATGTATAAAATTTCCTAATTATTGAATACAAATGGAATGGTACGTAAAGTCAATACAGAGGCAGCCATGAAGAAGCTGTGGGTATAAACCCTTGAGAGATGCTCTTTTAAGGAAGCATGCAATCGAGAAAAGTGGCTGAGAATTCAAGATGGTGGCCATGGCTTAAAATAAAACTATGACTAGTATAGTATGTTTAGGGATCTAGGACCAGATGCTTGTGGCACAATGAATGGCTGCCATAGGGAAAAGAATGTAAGATATTAGCAGGAAAAGCTATACTGACATACCAAAGCCATCAGAATATCTTAGATGTCAGTCCCAGTAGGAAAGTCCAATTAATACATTAAATGTCTTACCCTTCAAAACTACTTTTCTTGATGAAGTATATTTTAAACAACGAAGTCTGTTTTAATTAAAGATGAGTCTTATGTGGTTAAGATAACGTCATTTTATAGTGGAATAATGAGTTGTAATATTTGGACTTCCAAATCCTCCAAACGTGTCTTGGCAAATGTCATCCCATGAAATCATGATATGTCATTATGAGCCAAAGTGTTGAATGAACACTGGTCAATACAAAGCCTTTTTGTGGTTTCTAAGACTGTGAGGACTTGGGATGATTTTAAGGCCAACTCTAAGGGTCCATAAAAGGATACAGGTACTCCAAAAAAATAATTTATCCCAGGGAAGTAGTATTTTCTAAACAATCACAAGGCTAAATATAGATCCCATATTTTTAAGTTGGAATAAGGTTTTGCAGTCCAGTTGGATTAGACCACAATTACCTAGCCAGCACCAGCTACCTTAACTAAGGGACAAGGTAATCAGCCATTAAAGAGTATCTGCCATATGCAAATGATTTACATGTGCTGTTGTATTAGGTCCCTACTGAAATGTCCAATCAACAACACCCTCCCTCCGATGCAGTCTGCACAATTGGCCCAAAGAAGGTATTTCTAATCCAGACTTCTCTCCCCAGTAAAGTGGAAGGTTTTGTGATTTCCCTGAAAACAAATAATAACAAATGCCAGGTAGAAAAATTAAGGATTACTCTCCCTAGGAGATCCAAAATGTCATGTCAGTGTCTTTGAATATGCATCTGATTTTTGTTATACATCCATTCAATGTATGTCAATATAAGTTTTCCTTACAAAATCCATAAGGTAAAAATGTGCCAATTCAGAGCATACCTAAGAGCAGGAAAAAAACCCTGAGACTTCATTAGCACAAAACTAAATCTAAGCACTCTGCAATGCACTCTGGACAGTTCGAAAGAAGTACAAGATGGTTCCCCCACCTTTATAAGACTTTGAATCTTGCTAGGGGGTTCTCATTGGGGTATAATCAACAGCTGAGAGGCCTGAGCCTTTGTGCATGCTGAGGTTTGGAGGCTTGGGCCTGTGTACATTGCATCACACAGAAAGAAAAAATGTACCACCGAGTCTTTCTTGGTGAATCGCATTCTGAAATTTTCTATTTTGGGAAATGAATCCTACTAGTAATGTAATTTCCATTTTTTCTTGACTTTTAAAATAGATATATCAATTTAAGATACAATGTACTAGCTTTTGGTGTTCTCATGGGTAGAGCATGTACCATTAAAACTGATGTGTGGGGATAATAATGCACCACGTGGTTTCTTACTGTCTGTATGTCTGGCTTTAATCACAGATCTTCATGAAATGTTGCAATCCTGGGGTGAGCTAGCTGTGAGATTCTTCAGGGGTACAGGCTGAGCTGTGGATTATAGGTGAAACTGCATTACAAGGCTCCTGAGGTTAATTATGTCTGAAAGTTTCCTGTACAATCCACATCAGCTGACAGTCCGTGCACACTACATAAACAATCTGGAGGGAGTCCTTTATTAGCAGAGCAAGAAAGCAGCTAGCTGTCTGTGTTCTATAATGTCCTTTTGGTTTTTAGAGATTTTGACTCAAATAGCCCTCTGTTTGTTTAATGTATGTTTATTCAAATCTCTACTTATTAAGCCAAATAACGAAGAGCCCAGAGGATCAAAATATTGACTCTACACTCTCAGTCTCAAAGAAGAGTTCTTACTTTAAGATCATGTACCCCAGCACTGCAGTCCAGTGCACCACAGGAAAAGCATCCCAGTGTTGACCCAGAATTTCACAATCTGTGCTGGAGTACTGCTGGGAGCCTTCCTAACCTGCAGAACTTTTATAAAGAAGTTAGCCAACAGCGTAGGTTAAAGGTCTCCTCCCCTGGGTATGTTGTGTCTTATCTATTGGAACTTCTACCATGTACAAGTCTCCTAATTCTCAATGAGTCACAATCCTCTTTTCTGTGACACTCTTTCAATTGTTAAACAACAACAACAACAAAAGGGCAGAAACACGGTGGGGGGGGGGGGGCCCAATAGTCTAAGCTGGCCTGGAAATGCTTTTGTCTTCCATCAAGTCTCCTGACTTTGCAGTCACTCAGCCTTTGGAGTACACCAGGTCCACGTTTCCTCACACGGGCTCTGCTTCATCATCTTATCATCTGGTGGGTATGGCACATTCTGGAGAAGACAGAGGGAAATGTAGGATTCCTACAGGTCTTCTGGATGACCTCCATAGTAGAAAAGGTCAGGAAGCTTGCAGGTCCTGAAGACCTTGTAAGTAAAAAGGTACTGGACTCATAAAGAGAACCCTATATTCACCAAGATGTGGAGAAAGGAAGAGAATTTTGCCCTCAATCAGCATCTTTGTCATTACACTGCTTAAGCACCTTACAAAGAAAGGCCCAAGAGCACAATGGCTAAGATCAAACACTGGATCCATTCTGTTTGAATCATGGCTTCACCATTTAGCATGTGACTTCAGACACGTTAACTAAACCTCAGATGCCTGTTATTTCTCAGTCAAATAGGATACCAATAGAGTCTCACTTATAGGACTATTCGATGGTTAAATGACTTGATATGTTGTGTCAGCTGGTAAGTGTTCAAATTTCAACTGGAAATGATCAATCCCATCCATTTCTCTGACATCAAGTTCATTGGTAGCCACTTGCATATAAATTTTTAAATCTGGAAACTAATGGGAAAAGAAACACACACAGATTACAAGAGATCTAAATTTTGTATCCCAGTACTAGTGAACTGTGTGGCTGTGCAATTGCTTGATCTTTTTGGGTTCGGGTTTCCTCAACTGTAACATGAGGAGGTTGAAGGAGATTACTTCCATGGCCCCTTTGAGGTCTAACATCTAATTACTCCAACCCTAGAGTTTTGTTGTTGTCAAGCCAAAATAACTCATCATGTTTCCAAATTGCCTTAGAGTGTTTGTTTTTCACCAAACCTTAAGAAATTACAAGTAGTGTTAGTGATCTAAATGGCATCCCTCACCTACACACACACACACACATATATATTTTTTCTTTGTAACAATCCTTCTAAAAGTTTTGGCAGTTGGAGCAGGAAGAAGTGAAACATTAGATTTTTGAAAGCAAAGTATATTGCAGGGAAAGGGTTATAAGGTCACCCGGTTAGTCTGAAGTGTATAATTCTTTTCTCTCTCACCTCATTCTTGGTTCTTCAGAGTAGCAGTTGAGTAATATTGTATCAGTTTGATAAGGCTCCCTTGCCCTTCCTAACAACTAAAACCATCCTGGACACTCCCTCCATTAAAGCATCAGAGAACCTTAGAACTGCTTTTAAAAATAGCAGATAAATTCATGATTTTCTTGAGAAATATTTGTCACAAGAAGAATCTGACTAAGAAAGAGTTGACAATGCTGTATAAGATCCTTACACTGAATAACGACATGGAGGATTCTGGCCTCCAGAAACACGTTTAGGAAATGTCCCTGGGACACTGATATTAGAAGAGGAACAGACGCTAACTCCCCCACATTTGGCTGCCAGTAAAGAGCTCGTTTTGTTTACATTATTACTCTCCAAAGAAGACAAGATGAGATTGTCATTCTCCAAATGTTGTCCAGTGTTTTCCAACTCAGTTCCTGAGCTAAAGTAAAAGATTGCCAAAAATCATGTTTACAACATTGAATGCATTGTGTAATAAAGTGTTAGGTAGATCAGCTAATAAAATTAGTTATTTTAGACTTAAATCTAAGTTGAATTTGGGTCTAATTCTCTTCCCCAAAGGGAACAGAGAGAGTTGATTTTCTGATAAACTGAAACATACCCAACTTTTTGTTGATAATACGGGGTGAGATCCCTTATCTAGATATTGCCCATGGGAACCACTCTTTTTCAGTGGGAGAAGTTGGCCAATATCAACTGAATTGCTAATGGTCATCTTTCTAATTGATTCTGATTCTCAAATTTGTTAAGACGAAGTTGGCAAAGAATATTCTTTATTGTCCCTCTTGGCTGACCTATGGACTCTGAGCTGGAATGGAGTTGGTAAAAGTTTAGGAATGGAACTGAAATTACATCCTAAGATTCCCATCATTAATTTCCTAGGGGAGACTGTAACAACTTCACCTCCCACCCTTTCCTGACACTGAGAGTTGTATGATCAGCATTCCCTTGTTAAGGCATTAGTGGATCAGGCCTCTTGGGAAAAGTACTGATGTGCTTTGAATATTTGACCCAAAGTACTATCAGGATAATTCATCTCAATTTATTCTACTTATAAAATGCAGATTAGGAAAACTGAATCATGATGCTTTAAAATAAGTGCACCCTGCTCTTAAAATAGCCATGCGGAGTCATACATAAGAAGTCTTCTCTTCTATGCTGTGTTCTACTTACTGCTTTTTGAGTGTTGCTCAAGTATTCCAGAAAAACATGGGCCATTGGAATCTCCTTGTTTTTATTATACCTTTGTAAACTAACAATTAGTCATCCTTCATTTGGAAGCGCAGAAACCTGAGATGCTGATTAGTTATCTACTTTCTTAGTAAAGGATACCATTTTAGTGTAGATTGTAAATACATAGCAGGATATATTCACACTTTTGGGTCCTCAGCAAGCTTCCCTGTGCTACTCAAGACTATTCATATCAGAGCCTTGTAAGCTGTTTTCTCTTTCTGTTCAGTCTTTTAACATGTCCACAACAAAGACATTATTCCTTGTAGATAGGGAATATACTTTGACTTTTCTATAAATACTCCCTTTAGAAGATCATTTGCAATATTAGATTGGGGCTGCATACATTAGAATGTTCTGGCAGATCCTGAAGAATCCAGGAGCCAATGACTACACTTCCCGAATCAATTGTCTTCTTCCCTACCCAATTTTCCCAATGCCAAATACAAGTGAACTAAGCATTCTTGTCAACCCTGTTTTCCTGTTCATGCCGTTGCAACCGTAGTTCTGCAGTGTATGGATATATAGTTTAGAGACTGGGTAAATGTAAAGAGGATAAAGTCACTGCCTTTTTAAGATCCGAGTTTACATCAACACTGCCTAGCCAGAGAGAAAGCCTAATGAAGGAAAAGGGATCTGGTATTACAACGGTAGTGAATCATAAAACCTAATAAAACCAAGATCCAACCAAAGCCGCATCTGGGAGTGAGGTTTTAAGGAGCAGGCAGGAATGTGCACTAATTATCGGATTGTTAATATGTGACATGTGTTTTGGAGAAGAGATAGTGTGACTCAGGGCAGGCAGTAGCTGACCCAGTAGCCCTGGGTTTTATCTATCACAGATTTAGTATTAAAACACCAACTGCATTAACTTTTCTAATGGAACAAATTCCCATACGTCCCCTGGTACTACCACCGAACATCCTACCACTTTCAGAGATTTTAACATTTATACGAGGACTAGGGTCCATCTGGACACCTTCTCGACAGGATAGGAAGTTTAGATATGTATGTTAGGGGATGTTCAAAAAGTTTTGTCATGACAATGAACAAAACTTGAGGGCTCTCAAGTTCTTCATGAGCAATTAGATGTAAGAGTAAAGTGGTTATCTGACTTAAAGTCAATGTAATTGCCCTTTAATATGAGGTAGTTGGAGAGTCAGGGAAGACATATTATTTTAAATACAACATAGTACATATTATATGTTTAATAAGCACTTCTAATTAAAAATATACCTTCCTCTTAATGAATATGAGAAATGTCATCAATTACAATACTAAGGCAACATATATGCTAGACAAAAACATTTTAGTAACAACTGAGAACATCGACGTTGAACATGTCACTCACTCTCTCATTTCCATTTAAGAGTTTAACTTGAAAAGGAAATTTAAATGTCATGAGAGCTGCAATTTAAGAATCTTATATATTCTTTGTTAAGAAGTATGTTTGTATTCTTCTAAAAAAAGCGGGAGGGGGGGAGACAACTTTCTAACATTCAAAAGGTAAAGGTAGATCTAACATACTCTAATTCACCTAAACCAAGAAGAAACCCAGAATTACAGCGTCTTATTCACCACCTTACTCTGTGCTTTGCTTTATTACTTAGTTGTATTAGTACCAGTGCAAGAGACAAAAATAGAGGGGAACATCTTCAAATTACTTATGAAATAGATGCATTTGTTACAATTCATTTCATTTCAGAGATGGAAATATATGAGCTAGCTGGATAAACTGGAAGTACTCTTTCAAGCGTAGCTGCTTTCTAATAAGGAAAATAAGAGCTGTTTTTTTATGGTAAATGGCTGAGTTTTCTCTCCCTAATGATGACTTAGTAGACAGCTGGCTTACTCCTAAAGCTAATAGGAAGAGACTGTAAAGCCCCCACAAATTTCCTTACTTCCCAGCTTCTTTTGCTGAAGAACAATTTTCCAGATACATCCAATTTTACTAACAGAATCTTCCTATTTAGAAGGTATCTGAGAAGCTCTTGTGACATCTGGAAACTACCCTCAGGATTTCTTTTCTTTATTATTTCTACCCAATTACCAAAGGATTTGAGGCAATTAAAAAAATACAAATGCAAACCACCACCACTAAAATAAGGAAATAAGAATAGGAATTACATAATAAGGGTTTTTGTTGCAACAGTTTTATTAGAAACTATGCTAGAGGTTGCTATTAAGCGTAACATTTAGCTCTAAGCTTACTGAATGTAAAGAGAAAAAGAGAACAATGAAATAGTTCTCAACAACAATAAAAAAAGTAAAACAAACAACAACAACAGTGAGATCATCTGGACAGTCAAAAATATATCCTTGGCATTGGATTCTTTGGTGGATACTAAAGAAAGAATGACTTACAGAAATGGAAACTAATATTAACTAAGAAGAGTGTATTGACCAGACACTGTTTTAGGTACCTACATGATTTAATTCATAAATATTACAAGATCTCTGTGAAATGAACAGTATTAACTCAATAGGAAAGATGAGCCCACCAAACCTATGTGATTTAATTCTACCTACACATGGTACTATGTCACATTAAGGGAACTTTTTTTTTTAATTCCAAAATGTGTTTTCTAAGTATCTCATCCATTCTTATGACTAACCTAGGATATAATAAGAAGAAGCCTGAAAGTTTATTTTTAATAGTAATAAAACAACTTCTGTTAGCATTTATTGAGCACACACTATACATCAACTCATTTAAACCTCAGAAAATCGCTTGTTAGGTACCTTAATATTTGTATTTTACTGATGAGGAAAAAGAGCCATAGAGAGATCAACTTTCCCCAGGTCCCCATAATTACAGAACCTAGAATTTTCCCAGGGTAATATCTAAATCATGTACTCTTGGTGATCTAAATTAACACAGGTGTGCATCTTAGAATATTTTGATAATCTTGGGGTTTCAACTGCCGATCTCAAAAATCAGTTATCTCAAAGTTCTGACAGGAGATGGGAAGGAGTCAGGCAAACCTTCTGAAATGCACAGTTGATATTTTGTTCCCCAAATGTAAGAGCCTGCTCACACCCAGGCCCAGATAAGGGTCATGCCAACTCTGCATTAGTGTTGCCTTTTGGAGATATGGAAGGTCAGGCATGAGTTCCCTCTGTGGCAGCTTTTGCATTGTATATAGGCAGCTTCTTTACTGAACCCTTGAGTCCTGGCAATGGATTTCAATACACCCTGTATTTGTGCATCAGAAGCTTCAGAAAAGTCCCTCAGGGCCAAAGCCCTCATCCCGTTAACTAGGTCAGTGGCATGGTGTTGTGTTTGTTCATCAGCCCCAATGCTGTGACCAGTGCTGAATAACAGTCACCCACTCACATGTCACTGTATCTCCAAATGTGCTCCTCTTTCATGGAATATGATTCTGATTATTTTCTGCCTTTCTTAGCCTGAGATGGAATCACTAATAATAGAATGATTGATTGATTCTACAAATATCCACTAGCTTCTAAATTTTACCACTGAAGTCAAATTAAACACAGTTCTCAGTTGTTGGAAAATTCACAACTTAGAGTACAAAATAGTAAGTAAGTCATAAATCAATAAATATTTAACTCTAGATTGTGTGTCTGTATGTGAGTGTGTATTTAATTTGATGAAAGGAACATGCCCATTGTGCATCTTTTAGCACAAATTATTAGGTTGAATCATGTACTTTTAACTACATTCCTCTAAAACTTATCTATAAAAATTGCAATTTACATGGTTCAGTCCAGTACCTCCAAATAACAAACTATTAGTAATAACAAAGTAGCATTATTATCATAGTAGAAATGTTAGCATACAAATTAGTCAGTGGTGACCTGGAAGTCTTCTTTCCTTAAGCAGGTCATTCCAGGAGCACCTGCGTGGCATAGTGGGTTAAGCGACTGACTCTTGGTTTTGGCTCAGGTCGTGAGATCGAGTCCCACATCAAGCTCCATGCTCAGTGCAGAGTCTGATATTCTTTCTCCCTCTCTCCCTCTCCCCCTCTCCCTCTGCCCCTCCAACTCATGCACGTGCACTCTCTTTTTCTCTCAAAGAAAGAAAGAAAAACGGTGATTTCAATAATAAGCTGCCCTGAAAGACACCTACTTATGGTTTTCAGAAGGAAAACATACATTGTAGCATGTTTCTCTTTAATTAAGCAAACACAGTGTTTGTGATCATCTGACTCAAGTGTTACTTGTAATTCTCAAATCCTCAGAGATTCTTCTGTTGTCAAATATTTGGAAAACCACGTAACTTTAAAAACAAAGTAGATTATATTAAATAAGATAAATCAGAGAACATGACCTGTCTGTCTTTTATCAAGCGCAGCCCCGAAGCATAAATAATATGAGAATGAATCACTGACTCATTTTATCTGGTATCTAACTGTTCATTTATCTATTGTTGAATGATAAAGCACTTCTTTATGTAACAAAATTGGAAGACACTGTCATGTCTTGAAAGCATGCCTCGTGCAGCTGATTAGTGTATTTTGAGAAAGATAAATAAGAAACTCATATCATGGATTATTATCTTCTCTCAAAAGAGAGAAAATAAGAGTATTTAAAACCCAAGAGAATTTAAATTTTAACATGGGCTAAACTGAATTGGCTTATGTTTATCAATTTAACAATGCCAGAGAAAGCAATCTGACCTGACCTGAGAAGATTAATTTTAACCAATGGATATTTACCTATTTTAAGTACTTTCTAAATTCTTAGCTGCAATAGAATACATACAAGTTTTCATTGGGTATTACTTTCTAAGCTACCTAATGATGCAAATATAAACAATTTTCTCAACATGGAAGTTACTAAAAATCAATATTCCTCTGAAAAAATAACTGCACTGCCATCTAAAGCATGAATCAAAACCAAGAATGACTGTAGTGATTTTATAAGCTCTTTGCTAAAGCCAGATACTCAATTTTTTCCTTGAATGAAACCATGAACCATGAATATAATAAAAGTATTCTTCATTTAAAAAAACTCTTACTGAGGGGCAGCTGGGTGGCTCAGTCGTTAAGCGTCTGCCTTCGGCTCAGGTCATGATCCCAGCGTCCTGGGATTGAGCCCCACATCAGGCTCCCTGCTTGGTGGGAAGCCTGCTTCTCCCTCTCCCACTCCCCCTGCTTGTGTTCCTGCTCTCGCTGTGTCTCTCTCTGTCAAATAAATAAATAAAATCTTTAAAAAAAAAAAAAACTCTTACTGAACATTTTAAACTGAATATATTTCTTGAATTATATGATCTATAATTTAAGAGTATATATAATATATACTCACTTATGCTTTACGTATGTGTATATGTTATCCATATGCTTATGCGCCCATAAATTTTCTCATTGCTAATAGTACTGTATGTCCATTGTTAGAAATATGCAAGATAAAGAGGTATTAAAATAACAATTATTCAAAATTTCACTATCCAGCAGTGACTGCTGTTCTATGGTCAATTTCTTTTTATTCTTTTCTCTGTATCTATGATTTCATAATTCTATATTATGTGGATATTCCTAGTGGATATCATGCTGCACGCAGTACATTTTATCTTGGTTATAGTTTTATTTTTCTCATGGATACTTTTTCATATTGTTAAAAATATTTATAAATAGTAGCTTGAGACTCCTGTAAGATTCTGACTTGTAGCTATATCATAATTTACTTAACCACTTACACATAATATATATTTATTATACATACTTAGGAAATACATATATGTCATTACTTAAAATACTCAAAACAATCATATTATTTTAATATTCTTTTTATTCCAATCCTTCAGATAAACAAATGAGACTTAGTTTTCCCACAGCTGATAGATGGCAAAACTAGAATTGCTTGTAAGATTCCAAACCCTGGGGTGCCTGGGTGGCTCAGTCGGTTAAACGTCTGCCTTCGGCTCAGGTCATGATCGCAGGGTCCTGGGATCAAGCCCTGCATCAGGCTCCTTGCTCAGCAGGAAGCCTGCTTCTCCCTCTCCCACTCCCCCTGCTTGTGTTCCCTTTCTTGCTGTGTCTCTCTCTGTCAAATAGATAAATAAAATCTTAAAAAAAGAAAAGAAATGAAAAGATTCCAAACCCTATGCTCTCAGAGACTCAACTCACTGTCTTCAAATGATCTCCTAGAAGCCAACCTTTGAGGTCAAAGAGTACTCAAATTTTAAAGTTACTAACCCATATTCCCAAATAGCTTTCTAATGCTTTCTAAAGATATTTAACCAGAGCAAAATTAGAATACCAAACTATTTTCAAAACCAAGTATGAATCAAAATGATATGACATATCCACCTAGACAAAGTCTAACTTAATTCCAAAATAGAGGCTACATTTCAGCAAGGGAAATAACAGGACCTCACCAAAGGTAGCGAGATACAGATACATATAAGCACACACTCACACACACACACGTATGATTTTTCTTAGGGAAGAATTGCCATTTTAAAAAATTAAGGCCATGAAGACATGGTCTATAAACAATGTTAAAAAAGATGAGCTAGCTAAATTACTGTGCATGTGAACTTAATAGAAATCTGGCTGCTGGGGTAAGTAGCAAGAGAAGGGAGAAGCTTGAAGAAATGAAGAGGAGGTGAAACAGAGGAGGCAAAAGATTACTGAGATAAGTGGATAGTGAGAAATTTGCTCATAGTGGAAAGTAGGAGGAGGGCAGAGTGGGACTGAAGTATCCTGGAAAATAAGCACATCTTATTTTAATCTTAAGTTATTTACACTGCTATGACCTGTATCCCCTCCCTAGTTGCAAATGTCAAGGGAAGCCCACTACATACTGATGACTTGAATGAGGTTAGGGGAAAACATTACAGAAAAGGAGCCCAGCTTCACCAGGCAATCAGTGTAGAGCATCAGGAAGAGAGATTCATGGAAAGTGAGATTGAAATTGACACATAAGGTTGAGGGTTTAGTACAAGCAAGAATTTAGAGTGAGAGATGATGAAAAGAAGCAAAACTCACCACTTCCCAGCATCCTCCCCAAGCAGGGTTGCCAGATAAACTACAGGACTTCCAGTTAAATAGGAATTTTCTTTATATCTCAGAGGACAGGGCAAACCCTAATATGCATAGGGTCCGAATGATTGTAAAACCCAAATCCCATGTTTAGTACCTGCTATAGTCTGAATGTTTGTGTCCTGTCAAGATTCATATGCTGAAATCTTAAATTCCAAAGCTGATGGTATTAGCAGGTGGGACCTTCTGGGAGGTGATCAGGTCATGAAGGTGGAGCCCTCAGGAATGGGAGTAATGCTCTAACAAAAGAGATTGACAGAGCTCCCTTCCACCATGTGAGAACACAAGAAGTCTGTAACCCAGAAAAGGGCTCTCACCTCCATTCCAGCACCCTAATCTCAGACTTCCAATCTCCAGAACCATGAGCAACAAATTTCTGTTTATAAGCCACCAGGTGTGGTATTTGGTTACAGCAGCTGAGCAGGTCAAGACAGGACCCTGTTTCTGTTCCTAGCTTGGCTTCCATTATGATAGGACTATTCCATTAGCAAGTTTTATTAACATTAGCTTTAATACCTATATTTCATCCTACTGTTGTCATCCTACTATTGGTTTCATAAAAGAAAATTACACTTTTAATAACTTGCTGCTCGCACAACTCTTTAGAATAGCTAAGACCTTTCCTTAAAGAAATTCTGTGAGCCTAGCAGTGCCTTGGTAACTACTTCACTTTGGTTCAGCCAGAAGGCAGGTAGAATCCTTGGGATCTATTAACTATCCTCATATTTGTGAAATATTTTCACTCAGACAGGTTCTATTTACATTTTATACCACATTGTGACAGCCCTAAGAAAAATAACATACTTCAGAATGGCTATATGGAGGACTCCTGTATTTATGTTCTAAATTTAATAAAAATATGGCCCCAACAAAAATAAAATCGTATTACTAGACACTAAAAGTAATTGTTCTATAGAAGAAAAATGGAAGAAAAAAATTGTTCTTCCATAGGAACAATAAAAGTCTTGAACCAGAGACATTGGGTTCCATCCATCAGTACAATGGAATCCTGCTATAAAGGCATGAGTTTAATTAACAATTATTGATGGAGCACTTACTATGTGCTACATCTAGAACTTTTGCTCTGTGATAAGGTTACAAAGTAAGTCACAGTCCCTGAAACCAAGTACCATATATTCATAGAGCAATCAAAGTATGGGTAAGATATAAAAGGTATACCAAAAAAGGAGTGATTCTCAGCAAGAGAAAGATTTGCCATGGGTGAATCATCATACAGAGCATACGTCCAGGTTTTTGAAGGATACATAAAGGTTTATCAAACATGAAAGGGACATATTGTTCAAACCAGCCTGAGATGTGTGAACACTGCAAGTACTTCAGTTTTACTTGAGTGTAAGATAGGAGGTAAGGAAGGCCAGTGAGACAGAAGTCACCATATCATTAAGGGATTCTCAGGCCATACACCAACGTGTTTTAAGCAGTAGTGTGTGACTTGAACACATATGTAACCCAAAATGATCTCTTAGATGGTGACATGAAGGAGAGATTTAAGTGAGGCAGAAGTAGTCCAAGGAGGATAAACCAGACATATTATGACACAGGCCTAACTTCAGCAAGCAGCAGAGGGGATGGATTCATCCATTTATCCATTTTTTTCTTCAAACATTTATTGCACCTGGGTTTGACTCCAAAGTCAACACAGTATCTCCTTATTGAGTAGATCAAAAGGAAAAATTACAAGAATGACTGTATTATAAAGAGTGCCCAAAAGAATAGGAACAAAATCCAGAGAGTGTGATATCTCAGAAGCCAAAGGAGAAAACTGTTTCCAGAAGTATGGAAGAATAGCTACTTCAAATGCCACTGGCGAAAGACTTAGATAGAAGAGAACACTGGAACCTGGCAACATGGGAATTGTTGGTGCCTAATGAAAAGGTGCCAAGTGGAAGCCCAGTCCTATTGAGCTGAGGAAGAGAATAAAAAGTGAAACATATAGACAACTTATGTTTTGCTGAGACAGGGAGGAAAAATATGGAGAGAAACTTGGGAAAAACCAGAGGTCAAATGTAGGTTGTTTTTCTCACATCTGTCAGAATGACTAAAATCAAAAAGATAAGAAACAAAATGTATCGGCAAGGATGTGGAGAAAAATGAGCCCTCATGCACTGTCGGTAGGAATGCAGACTGGTGCAGCCACTGTACCTGTGGACAACAGTACGGAGGTTCCTCAAAAAGTTAAAAATAGAATTACCATATAATCCAGTGATCACACTACTGGGTATTTACCCACAGAATACAAAAACATTAATTTGAAAGGGTATATGCACCCTTATGTTTATTGCAACATTATTTACAACAGCCAAATTATGGAAGCAGCCCAAGTGTCCATCGATAGATGAATGGATAAAGGAGTGGGATACATTTACAATGGAATATTATTTAGCCATAAAAAATATTGAAGTCTTGCCATCTGCTACAACATAGATGGAGCTAGAGAGTATAATGCTAAGAGAAAGAAGTTAGAGAAAGACAAATACCATATGATTTCACTCATATGTGGAACTTAAGAAACAAAACAAACAAACAAAGGAAAACTCTCTTAACTATAGAGGGCAAACTGATGGTTACCGGAGGGGAGGTGGGTAGGGGGATGGGGTAAAGATGTATGGGGATTAAAGAATACACTTATCATGATGAGCACTGAGCAATGTGTAGAACTGTTGAATCACTATGTTGTACATCTGAAACCAACTTAACATTTTATGTTAACTACACTGGAATTAAAATTAAAAACTTAATAAAAATTTAAAAAATACTTGAAACCTAGGGGGAAAAAGGTAGGTTGTTTTTAAGATGAGAGATACCCAAACATAATGCAGAGAATAATCCTGCATTTGGGTTGAAACTGATGATAGTAATGGTCATTTGCTTGAGCTAATATGAACATAATTTCAATAATAATGGGAATTTTAATGTATTAATATTCTTATACACAGAAGAATAAAAATTATGGTTGAAATTTGATGTCTTGGGAAATACAATCTTAGTTCAGTTTTATTTTACTTGTTTTTCCCCAATGAATCTTCAAATTGAATCTTCTTGTTTTTTCATTCTTTCATTATTTTTCAATAAAACAAATAATATACTGTCAGTAATTCCCAATCTTTTGGTACTTGAAGACCATTTTTAAGGGTAAGATATTTTGCAGACTCCTACATGGAATCATTATAATTACATAATGATAAAAGCTAGTATGAATGCTTTAAAATACATTTGATAATTTTATCACTACAAAATATTCAGATGCTTGGGAAATGATGCATATTCAGGTTATAGGCCATGTGTAATGTGACCACTGATCACAATAACTGAAATCCTCAAGGCACCCAAGCCCACAGACTGAAGGTCCCCATACAATATGAAAAGAAGGGAGCCAGCAAGTAATTTTAAGTACTACTGTAGCCTGACTCAGGGAAGTTGCTAGGAGTATACAAGTGCTTTTATCCAAATTCAAAAAGTTATTTTTCAAATGAGATCCTTTGAAAGTCCAAACACTTCCTTCCCTTTACTGACCCCTAGAAACCACTGACCCAGTACATACCAAAAACAGAACAATGCTGAAACTGTTATTATTAGCAAATGTTTTACAGAAAATCATCTTGAAGGAAAACTTGTATTCTCTCAATACTAAGTATTGGAAATACAAAATATTTTTATTCCTGGAAGCAGAAGTGGGTCAGGGAGTTGGAAAAAAAAAATTAGGAAAACCCTACTTTGGTAAAAAGAAAAATTATTGCCCAATTATAACTTCACTTTAATCTGGCATTTTTACTGTGTCTGATTTACATTTAGGGAGCAAAAACATTCATTGAATCTTTCTAAAATTTTCAAATGGTTTTATAGCAACTTAGTGAAAAGTACAATTGCTCCAAATGCTGTTTTGCTAACAGTTTGTCTTTAATGGAACATGGTACTGTCATCTACTTGAATGTATCCCCACTCAGGGATAAAGTTTATGTAACCCCAAAACTGGACTGTGAGGATGGACTGCATTCAAGTATTTGGGCTGGGAAAGAAGCAAACACCTCACTGTGTTGTGCCCTTCTCATTGTTCTCTACAGATGTCCCTTTGTTCGCTCTCTGCCCAGATTTCCAACAGAAATCTTGTCCTCTTGGCTTGTCCTTTTGGTCCCTGTATCTGGACTCACATCTGTCCAGCTCTCCTGTTCCTTAATCATAGCTTTTCCCTGAACTGTCTGTATGCAGGATTTTTTACTCTTCCAGAGTAAAAAGTGACACCCTTAAGTTTGCAGACAACACTGAACTCTAAGGAGAAACACTCCTCAGCCTAAATTATTGAAATATCTCTAAGTGTGTAACCGATTGTTTTAAAATGTAGATGAACTTTAATGTGGGCAATGTACAAAGAATTTTCATTTCCTTTATTCTAAGGGTCCATTAGCTACCCCCCCCACCTGTGTTTCACTAGACTGCTTGACCTAGAGCTGGCAGTCAGTAAATATTTTGAATAATGGATTCTGCTTTCTTCATAAAACCTTCTGTCATTTTCCTAATCCAAAATCCTCATTCCCGTGAACTTCTGTTGAAGTTATTGTTTGTACTATGACCTATATATTTACAGATGGATTTGTGACCACTGTATTGAACATTTATTAACTTTTCACAAATTGTTTTGTCGCTTGACAGGACGTGCCTAACACAGTGTTCAGTGAATTTTTGTGGCTGAACTAAGAGCAAGGTCTAGATGCTAGAGTGTGACTGCTACTTCTTGCCGTAAATGATACATATGGTACTTGACAAGCAGTCATTGATTTGTCTGTGATGCTCATGAAGATCAAATTTAAAACTAAAAGAATATAATTTTATAGAGGAGACAACTAAGGAATAAATAGCAATAGGTGGTACAGACTGAAAATATACATCTACTAGCTTCCAAGTAGGATTAACTTCACACATATCAAAGGAACAATGGAGTTATTAAGGGATACATACCTAGTTTTTAAAGCTTATGTTAGAAAAGACAGGGCTGCCCTCCCAGCTCTGCCTCTATAGTCACCGAATGGTATTTCTGCAAAGCCTACTGGGTTAGAATACAGAAATAAAAATAGCTATTATTTGTTAAACGTTTCCCATGTATCAAATAATTTATTCCTTATACGAACCTTATGAAGTAGGGTTGTTCAGTATCACCTAAAATAATAAAAGGTAGAACTAGGTTCAGGTCTGTCTGATTTTAAATTCTATGGTCAATCCACTGTCCTGTAATTTTTCCCCATCACTTCCGATCAACTGCAGTCATGTTTCTGTTCTTACAACTGGGTCCTACAATAGCAGTGCTGAGCAACCCTGAGAGTTCTCTGATTGATTTAGGTCTTCAGATGATGATGTGAAATATCTTCTAAGACAATCCCCTTATCATGTGGGTGGTCTGTAATGTGGACATTATAGAGTTTTTATTGTTTTGCCCAATGTCTTGTCATTTTACGTCTTCCCTCCCTCCCTCTATCTCTTTCTTTCTCTTCTTCCCTCTCCGTTCCTCTCTATCATCTATCTACCTGAATATGTAAAATAATGAACCATATTATGTTGGTCTTTCACTGTAACCAATAAATCAAATCCATGACCTAATGAGGTAGAACTGAGTGAGAGTTTTACTTTAAATTCTTGTTCCCTTCTAAGAATTCCTTAAAAGCTAAATCTAACCAATTTTTATTTAGCCCAATATTTATTATATACATCAAATTCCAAGAAGACATGCTCAATGATTCTGCATAATATAAATAGGAAAGAAGCAAATTCCATTATAAAACCTTACACTATTGGGCACCTGGGTGGCTCAGTCAGTTAAGCGTCTGCCTTGGGCTCAGGTCATGATCCCAGGACGCTGGGATCAGGCCACTAGGGGCTCCCTGCCCCTGCTCTGTGGGGAGGCTGCTTCTTCCCTTCCCTCTCCTTCTGTGCTCCCCCTGCTTGTGCTCTCTCACCCGTTCTCTCCTTCTCTCTCTCAAATAAATAAATAAAATATTTTTTAACATAAAAAAATAAAACCTTACACTATTATATTTATTAGATTAATACACATTTATTGCCATTTATTTTGCCAACAACTCGTGCAAACTTTCACTCTGGAACCTAGACATCAGACAGACCTGAGAGATGGTGAAAAATAGAAACAAAGGAAGAATTGATTAGAATAAATTTTTCTCTTATTAGATAGACAGTGATATAAATCAGATCATCACATAAATCCATCCTAATTTAGAGTACTTCTCATGTTAATTTCTAGGATATTTACAGGGAAGTGGATTTTCTTCCTGGGCTGATTCTACCTTTGACTTCACCTTTTTCTTTTTCTTTTGGGGAGAGGAGAGTATATAAAATCCTAATTCTCTTTTCTCCTATTTTTTTTTTAATTTACCCAATGTGGTAGATTCTAAATCTTAGAAAGAGGACTAGCTGTGTATCAAAAACAGCTATCCCATTGGAGCCTAAATTCTCAAAAGGCATTCTCTTTGAGAATTTAATTTTGCTAACACTTTTCAGTCATAAAGTGAGAGATATGGGCTTGCAATCATTTATGTTAATATCCTTAGAATAATGAAAAGTTAAACTATCACACTGGCAAAAGACAATACCTAATGCCATCATTATACAAAAATAATTAACTGTGTTCTGGGATTAACTGTGTCTTAAAGCCTGCATTCGCATGTTCTTAAACTTTTAAACTTTTATTATGTCTCATAATATTTTGTTATTAGGTCAGTGTTGGATGTTTTTTAAAGAGTTAAAGGGAAGTATCAAGAAGCTGAAAAAAGAGGCACTCTATGGGAACAAAGGTAGATTTCAAAGGCTTGCGACTCTCACTCAAGTTTATAGTTCTTAGGCAATCCTTGAAGGGATTGGGAAAGAAGCAAGCCCAAGGAATGGCATTCCTATTCTTTGGGCCACTTTCATGTCACCTTCCAAATTCTGTGTTGATGCATACTCTTGCTTTTTCCCTCCACCCACTACTTCAGCTTCATTTTTACTATTATTTTTTATATATTGCTCTCTTCTTTATTTCCATTCCTCCTTAACTATCTAAAGTAGTAAATGCATATGAAGTGGAAAAGTTCATGGTCATTTTGGCAATAGTGGCAATTGGTAAGTGGGAAAATGTCATGACTATATTCTAAAATTCTTCATTCCTGCTCTTCCAAAAATTCCGATTTCTTACCGTTTTCTGTCCTATTAATCTAAAAGTGAAGAAACAAATGTAAAGTTAAGGGAAATGAACAAGGTTGCACTTACTTTAAAGAGGAATATAAGAATGGAGACCTAAGCTTTCAGAGGCAAGAGATGGATGTTGATAGGAGCATAAAAAGAATGGGGGCAGATGGCCTGAAGTGGCTGGTAGTCCTTTGTTCAAGATAATAAAAAGCCTGAAGAAAGGGGAGAATTCAGTCAAAAGTGAGAAGGTGAGAAGCTTAAGAGCAAAGAGCAGAAAGCAAAATGTTAAAGATAGGGGTCAAATGGCAAGAAGAAAACTTTAAGATAAGAGGACACCGTTCAAAGAATCTCAATGTGGGAAAAGAATAAATAAGTGGAAATTTCTCAGCATGGGCCTATCTGATCTCTGTTTCACATGTAGTGTGTTGATAGGAGGTTATCACTACACTTCAGATAATTAGCAAATACACAACATGAAAAGTTCTCTTGCTGGACAGAACATAGCCCATTCATATAAAGAAGGATAATTTCTCTTACAAGATGCCTTATACTAAACTTCTATTTTCATTTTGTGTTTTTTTTTTCTATTTTCCTCAACCTCACATTTCTTTAACATACTGTAAGAACAGAAATATCATTTCTGCATTTAAAAGTTAAACACCAATTAGATTACAGTATGAGTAACATTTTTGAGGGGTGGGTTAATTTATACTTGCTGGTATTACTGAATTCTAAAATGATCTAACTATTCTGATCATCACATTGCAACACTTAGAACCTAAGATGTACAGACTTCAGATGAAAATAAGTAAACAAAATTGTTAAATGTTCTTTGTGCTTGGATTTTAATCTCTGTTTTGAGACAGATTCAATATTTTAGAAGTTTTCAAAAAATACCCTCTTTAAATCATATTCATTGTTTGCTCTGATCACTTATAGAAAGGAAAATGGTAAAAGGGGCTATGTAAAATTAAATATACTTGGTGCTAAATGAACAGAAAATTGGATTCATTGATTTGGCTTTACATGAACTTCTATCCCTACTCTAATTGACATTTGTAACACACTCTTTCAAATCATTATTAAGTAGCTGGTTAGATAATCTCAATCTAAATATAGTTTGCTATTCTAAATTTTCTACCTTATAACATTCCTCAATGAAAAAAAACAATAAAATTTCTCTATTATTTGTCTTTGATACTTGAAATCACAAAAAGCTAATGAGAATTATTAGAGTAACTCAGCTGCTGGGCCATTTCTGATGAATAAAGTTACAGATAAACTTTAAATTGTAATTCAAAGCTAGGACAGGCTTTTGTTACAATTTAGCCTCTTCATGATAAATGTTTCTTTGAACTTATTCTGCAATAAGAGAGGGCAAGGGGAAAGCTCTGCTGATCTTTTCAACACATCCAAGCTTAGGAAGCCAAACATGCTGGATAGGTGCTTTTGTAAATCTGAATGGTATCTGCCCCCCATCTTCCATGGAGATATGGCATTTATCGCCTCTCAATGGCGAACAGGAGGTCCCATCACTTCAGGAACTCTAGGAGGTCTACGCAGAGCTTCATAATTTCTATGTCTTTTAGTATCTCTCCACTTTGATTATCAAGTCATCTCTTCCAACAATTTTGCAGTCAGAAAAAAATACGTTCAAAGTACTGGCTGTGGAAAATACAGAAGATTAAAAAGGAAAAAGAAAATCACCAATAAGGCTAGCACTCAGAAATAATCAGTTATTTTAGATTATCCTCCTTTCTGATAATTATAAGTAATATATAGGACATGTGCTGAATAGTAGCTTTTAGAGAATTGCCATCATACAGTATCATATTTAGAGCTTACATTACTAGCAAATCCTATCACTAAATGACATTATTTCTAATATTTTTCTAACATATTTTCTATGATTGCCAATGGAAATATAACAATAATATGATAGAATAATAATATATTTAACACTTATGTTTAGTTGGACATTTGGATTGTTTTCCATTGTTGTTATTACATATAATGATTTCAGTGTACTTTTTAATACATATATCTGTTTTTGTCATTCTTAACTTTTTTCTTTGTACAGATTTTTAAAAGTGAAATTATTTGGTTAAAGGGTTTAACAGTTTTAAGATTATTCCAGAAGTTGCTTAATTGCTTTAAAATGTCCCAATTTACACACCTATCACCAGTTTACCAAACCCATACCAACATTGGCTATCATTGGTTCCTTTTATCTTAGCTAACTTGATAAGCAAAAAATTTTATCTTGCTTTAATTTGAATTACTTTTACTAATTAAGGGGCTAAATATTTTGTATGCCTAAAACCAGTATTTTTCTTTTGAGTTGTATTTTTTATGTCATTTGCCTAATTTTCTGTAGAATTTTAGTTCTCCTTTTTTATTGATTTATGCAAGCTCTTAATGGACTGGGGTTAGTTTCCTTGTCAAATTTGTAGCAGAAATGTTCTCTTTTTAAATGTTTTTGTTTATTATGTATAAATAATATATAGAATCATTAATTTTTTATATTTAAATCTATCATTTTCACTTTGAGAATATGTCCTTGTGTTTTATGTTTTCTCATGCCCCAGGACCAGATTATTTCTCTATATTTTTACACCTGATTACATGATGGTATTGTTTTTCGAAGTTAATCCTTTCATTAACTCAGAGTGTAACATCAATGTGAGGACAGGATCCAATCACTCCCCATTACCTAAATATTTAGGTAATTGCCCAGCATCCTACAGTGAATCTTCTGTTTTTCATGCTATCTGAATCGTAAACTGTGTTTGACATACTAATTATTTATTATTTTTTTACACTAAGTCAAATTCCAATTTATTTAAAAAGCATGTAAAGATAAAGGGTAAAATAAAGGTAAAATGAACCAAAGAGAAAATAATAGTTGAAATTGTAGATGGAGTCAAGAATGAGTTAACACAAATTTTTTACTTTCAAACATTATTATGCAAAGAATGGACTGTAAATAGTGTCCCTTAGGTTTTCAAGCAGCTAGTGAGAATAAACAAGTTTAGTATGTTACAAGATTCAGGATTCACAAGTATAAAAAACTAATGCTCTTAAAAATTACAAATTATCTGCGTGATGAAACCATAATGAAAGACACTGTTATATGGTAATGTTCTTTATTACATTTTTGTAACAAACGGAGCAATATTAAAAAAGAAATCTGTTTTTTACTAATATTCTATTTTCAAGCCCATAGTTCTGGCTTTCTGATAAGTTTAACTATAGTTTTAAAAATCCTACTTATAAGAATGGATCCCATATCCCTCAAAATTTTTGATACTGCTACGATTTTTAAAGATATTGTGTAGCCATAAATGCAAAAATATTCAACCTGAGAAGTCCTTGCAGTGCCTCTAATGTATGCAAACAGTTGAGGGCAGAACAAGGGTTAACATATTGAAGAGTTGGGATAGAAATGATATTTTCATGAGTAAATTGAGAAGGGATAAAAGGTCATGTCATATGTCCAGTAGAAGTCCACACTCTCTCTGCTTGATGGAAATGTTTATATGTAGGATAACTAGTGTCCCAGCTGTCATCCCATCCATTAACCTTTGTGCCACTGTCACATTGTTGAAATTATTATATCTGTATAATGCATTTTATTACCTGATAGAAAATGTTTTCCTCTAAATTACATATTTTTAAAGGTAAAACTTTGCTATTAACTATTCATTTTTCCCAATGAGATACAAGACCCCTTTACCAAGTTAAAACATCGAAATCGTATCAAGTACATAATAAATGAAAAACTGAAATGTTTAGAATATTCACAACTCTTTATATTCATTTTTGTATCTCTCAATATTTTATAAGTTTATTCCTATAAATCCTGCATATTTTGCTCATGATTGTTTCTTTTTATTTCTTATGATTTATAAAGGGATTATTTTCAAATAGTGGTTGGCATATAGAAAAACCATTAATTTTAAATATCTCATATTGAACCAACTTAAAGAACAACTAAGGTTTTCAGTAGATTATTTTGGTGTTGTAGTTAGGTAATCCTATTACCCAAAGGTAACGATAGTATGGCTTCCTCTTTTCAATACTTATCCTTCTAATTTCTATTCAATGTTGTATTTCATTGACCTGAACCTCTTGGCTAATATTTTTTTTATTTTTTTCATTTATTGTTTTAATTTTAAGTATTCTCCACACCCAACATGGGGCTTGGATCCACAACCCCAAGACCAAGAGTCGCACACTCTACCGACTGAGCCAGCCAGGGACCCCCTTGGTTAATGTTAAATACTAGTTGTATTAGAGGCTGTAGTTACCCAATATTAAACTATGTTTGAAATTCTGGATAAATCTCATTTAATCATAATGGCATCTCTCTATAGTGTATTATTGAATCTGATTAATTAGTATTTTTTTAAGATGCAATGGTAGCTTTCACTTTGTGTTATCTTTATCATATCTCAGGGTCAGTGGTATGCTTTTTCTTTTCCAAAATAAAATAGGATCATTAATATAGCATGGGCTTACCTGGTTTAGAAAATTAAATAACATTCACAATTACAACCACTAGATCCTAGATCCATTGTTAGGATTGGAGAAATTGTTTACAATAGTAGTGGTAGTAAAGATGGTATTCTATCTTATCTCAGATAGATTCTTTTCTCACTTTGAGTCAGGTGATTAAGAACATAGGTTCTAAGGATATTTGAAGGTCACCTCTAGTGTTGAGGTCATTATCATTATTAACATTCACTAATTATATTCTGATATTTTTTAATATTAAAAATATAAATAAATTATGAGTTATTAAAGTGGGTCTACATATGTAATATAGCATATTCTATAGTGTGTTTACAGAATTATTTTTTCCATTTTCACAATCTGTACTTTTCAAACATGTATAGTCAACAGGGAGGAAAACAGTAAATTAAAGCTTGTTATATAGGCAACGTCTAAGCATATAGCTTAATTATTATGTGAATTTGTATGCAGGATTTGTTTTCCATGATTACCTCCCATGTATTAAACAATAAATTAATACAAAATAAATAGAACATCGATTTCCATTAATGATGCTCAAGTTATAAATCAACAAATAAATTTAGCATGCCAAAAGTTATATTTGGCATGTAGCTTTGGGATCACAAAATCGGAATGCTTCCTCCCAGGAGAACTCCCAAGAAGACTTTAGTTTAAATTTTCTTTTGATAAGGTATACTTAATATGAAAGTTTTTTTTATTATATACCAAGATATATACTTAGTAGAATACTAGCTGTGAACAGGACTAAGGATACAGTCAAAACTGAAGATTTTGAATTATCAAAATTATCAAAACTTCTTGATACAAAAAAGAGATCTGGAGACTTTCCCAATCTAACAGTGCTTGTTTGAGGGAAAGTGGAGTAGGTCATTTCTTCTCATGAGGATGCATGAGTGTCCCTTGGTGAGTGACTATTGATCATTGTTTTGTTGTGACCCACTTATTCCCACCTATACACGTAAGTCCTTCTAACTGGTGGTTAGAAAAAGACAAGCTATTCTGATCTTTGATCTTTAACTGATCCTCTTGCTGTTATTCACCCTTCCTTATGTTTAAGTTAAATTCTGAGTCTGGCACTATGTGAAAGAGATTAGACTACATAGAATATTAGATCTTCAAAAATCCTGTAACATTACTAGGGGAAAACATTCAAGTGAGAATGAGTAGAAAGAGAGAGAAAAGTTCTGTGCTATAGAAATTTTCTTATTCTCAGTTATTTCCTCTCAGTGTTTATAATTAGTTTCCACTGAGCCTTCCTGAGGTTGGTTTATGACAAGAATATTTATTTGCCAGCTGATTGAACAATATCAGGCATCAGCTTTCTTGTTCTCCTGTTATTACCATCTTGGGTAGAAGCTACTTTGCACAGCAACATTTTTCTAGAGCTAGTAGAAAGAACATTAGGCTAGGGTTGGAAAAACCTGGCTAACCACTATATAAAGCAAGGTAATTCATTTAACTATTGTATACATCCAGTCTGCCCAATCCAAATCACTGACATTCTTCAATATAACCTCTAAAGGCACTTCTATTGGTAAGCATCGAAGGCATTTCTGAGTGTAGTTTTTGTGTGAAGTGACTATATTCCCCTTCGTCATTGGGATGATAATGTGGCAAGCATTTCTTTTCAGTGAATCGGGAGAAAACTTATGTTGGGATTGGGTTTCAAGAAATCTTTGCAGATGATTCCTAGGAATATTCAAAACATGCTTGAGAAAGGGCTAGAAGAAGCAGTATTTTTCAGAGAGATTCTCATTCTAGAGTGCAAGGATGATATTGCAAAATGGGAGAAGACGGAGAGCCCAAAGTTATAGACCAAATGAGATGGCACTTATATCCTCATTCAGAAACATGAAATGGGGCATCACTAAGTTTTAAGACAATGAGGCTTACTGGAAGCAGAATGCTAGGAAGATAAATTTGGAGTAACACTTACCATTAGTGTAAGGAACTGGTGCCCCCCCTTCTTAGCTGTAGGAGCAAAAGAAATGATAATCACCTTTTTGTACCATGTGACCATTTGCTTCTGAAAAGAAAGTGAGGCCCAGAAGAGTTAGCGTAAGAGAATGAAAGCTCAGATGAAGGAATAGAAAGTCAGATCTAAAAACAGATGAGAGGGTCAGGCTCTGCCTTCTCCCCTCCTGCCAGCTCCTCTCTCTTCCCACAGTCAACTCCCCACACATAAAATACAAATGCAGAGGTAGTGGGATCCAGACATACAGCATTTATCATTCAGAATGGCAGCCTCAGTATCATCTCCTTCCAATGCCCTACAGAGGCAGCTGTTGAGGATATGGAAATCAAATCACACAGAGGGAAAGGACTCGCTTCATCTGTTAGTCAACTGGAGGGAACATTTTGAAAACCAGTGAAATGCAACATAATCTAGCAGCTAAGAGCCCACATCTGATGCCTCATTAGAGTTTGGACCTTGACTCTGATCTTTTTCAATTTCAGCTTCCATATGTATATAATGGGGCCATCAAGGTGAGGACCACAGTGTGCTTAGCACAGAGTCAAGTACAAGTGCTTTGGACGTAGATATAATTTTTTGCTGCTAAACTTCTACTCTTCTGTCTGGAAAGCAATCCCACTCTGCAAGAGTTCAGTGCATCTGGACATATGTACTCATTGTTCCATCAACACAGCTTCCTTCTGTAATAAATTACACAAATATGGGGAATATTTTCTGTCTAGACTGATTTTAATGAGTTTTTACATAATTGTAGAATTGGCTTCCAAATTAGGTTCAATTAATTCTAATTTTTTGGTAGGCCTAACTATCTTTTCATTAAAATTTACTGAAATGTAGTAAAATATTTGTGGGACCCTAAGTCATAATGTATATACTGTCATATGAAGCCTAGACTTAGAAACTTTCCAGTGATAAAGAGCAATGTGGCTTTGCCAAATGAGCCCTTTCAAATCTGGTGGACTCATTTCCCTCTCCTCCTCCTGCTTCTCACCTTCCAATCCTTCTCTCTCCTACCCCTTTCTTCTCCTTCCTTTTCATCTTTTACTAACTGCAAACTTACTTCTCAGCACACACTGAATGGGTTTCCTTCCTTACTTGAACCAATTATGTGCCAAAGAACACTCATCATTTAAACTCTTGCTAGTCAAAGTATGGTCCTAAGTAAGACCAGCAGCAATAAAATCACCTGGAAATTTGTAATGCAGAAGCTGAAACACTCCCTTGCACCCCCATCACGTGATTAATTTGAGAAGCGCTATCTTAACCTATTCTGGGGTGAGTTAGGGAAGATATGGTTTCACCCACTAGAGGGCAGTAAGATATGTGTACCACTAAGCGCTACGTTTATTTCCCAAGTACGATTAAAGTTCTTTTAAGAATCACCTGCAATTGCCAAAGGGATAGTATACTTAGTTCCTTTAAAGGAAAAAACCACAAAGTCAAACCGGGTTACACAGAGAAATTCAACATGTGAGATTAATGAAAGAAGCAGTTCATTGGCACCAGCGTAGTAGAAAATCAGGTGCCAAATCCTAAATTGTATTTTTTGGCTCTTGTTCATAGATCATAGAATTGTAAAGCTGGAAAAGGCTTTGATAATCACCTCGGGGGCAACCTCCTTATTTTACAGATGAGGAAGGAAACTCTGAGGGGTTAACTGGCTCTTCCAAATTCACAGAGCTAACGATCTGCCAAGCCAAACCTGGAACTACCATCAATAGACTCCCTACCAAGAGTAAAAAGGTTTTAACAAAACACTAAGCTTATCTCTGTAGTATTCTGTGGCAAAATGGAGTTCATACTTGTGCTTTACCCACATGGTGGGTTTGACACTGTTAGTTGTTGTTTCTCAAGAGGGAAGACATAAAGGAAAGCATTTGTATTTTTTTTCTTCAGTTATTTATATATTCAACAGCACACCAGGAACAAAACCTAGATGTCTCCAGCTCTAGTCCCAAAGTGTCCACATGTAAATATCAACCAATCACTAAGTATTGAGTAACCGTAATAGTCATGGCACTGTTTCACATTCCTTTTAGCATGATGCTAGCATGATTTCTTCTCTTGGTGGTCTTTGGTTATGTGTGTTATAATAGCTCGGCTGGTAACTGTTTCTAATTCTCAGTGCCATGTGGTTTTTTGCATGCAAAATGGGATCAACAACATTGTGTCAGACCCAAAGATACAGAAGGTGATGAAAACTGAGCTGGTAGATCCTCATTCATCTAAGATGCTGGCAAGGCTTTACAGAGAAAGGAACCCTAATTGCACATACAACACCCTCAGTACAACTTGCTCACATGTCTTCAAAATGACCTTTTAAAGAATGTTTTAAATGTCAGTGCTTTTTTAGAAAACATTGAACAAAACATGGAAATTGCATGAGAAAAATTTCTGAGTCTCTAATTAAAGGCACAAAGCTACATTTTCACTTGCCTCTTCCTTTTTCTCTTATCAGTGCAACTATTTAATAAAAACTAAAATCACGTAAAGTTAGTAGACATAAGCCTTTGGAAGTTGATGGATATAATGCAAGCAGTTCCTTAGAGTCTCAGTTACTGGGCAAAAATCTAAGATTCAAAAAAAAATGTGGTGAAACAAAGTCTTAGTGGGGACACACCAGCAAGAAAGAAGCTCCAAGATAAGTCGTACATTTTTAAGGAAAGATCTAATCTTGTTTAATTTCTACTTTGACAAAAAAAAATGTAAATCTAGCTCCCAAATAAGTTTTTCAGAGTCACTTCTCATTCACCCATGTCTCTTTTTACCTTTAGCTATCCTGTATAAACGATGTCATAACCAACAGTAATAATTTTACCAGTCATGACTATTTGTTACCCACAAGATCCTTTTTAATGATCAGAATATGACTGCAAAATATAACCGCTAGGATCGAATAAGTTTGAATAAAAGATCCAAGTAGGGTTTTTCCTATTTTAAACTAAATAGACAATAATCTTAGCAAAAAAAATGGCAATGTCTAATCAACAACTAATCAAGAGCTAAAAATCCCTAAATTATAAGCAATTTAAATTATTTTGATATTTTCCTGATAGATCAGGTTATATACTATTTATATAGGGTCTGTGTTTTCCCTACCATAACAATGGTATGGTTGTTATACCATAAAGAAAAACAGTAGCATTTAATAAACTTTATTTTTAGCATTCACAGAAAAATGCATATGCATTTGGATTTAGGCTATTTCATTTTTCCCCATTATAATTTTTCCCCATTATAATAAAAGAACAGCTCTCAATTATTGTCAGTAATATTAGTGGCATACTCATGTTTATATCTCAAATATGCTTTTAATTTTCTGAAGCAGAGGCAAATTGCTGGTGATATCTTAATGTTTAGAGGTAGTTAATGCCAAAAGGCTTGGACCTGATCTTAGCTGAATATTTCCCAGATGTGTGGTAGGGTGAAAGGTGGAACAACTAACAGAAACCAACTTCCTATTCATGTTAGACCTGCTTAGACGAATTTTAAGTAAGGATTAATTAGACAATGAGACTTTATAAGCAGTCAACTTCACAGCTCCCAGAGATAAAAGCTGAGGACCTGCTCAGTTGTAACATAATCCATATGTTAAGAAAGAGAAGTACCAACTACCACTGTCTCCTTGCACCTTGTTTATAACGCCTTTTTAGTCAACGTTCTTTTGAAAATCCAATACTTTTGGAAATGTTGAAAAGCTATGTACTAAAGGATTAAAGAACTTGCAGTTTTTGAGTAAGTGGCAGCTACTGAAGTAGTAAAAATATATGCAAAACATTTAACTCCGGCAGATGAGCTCATAAATATAAAAGGACAGCTTAAGAATGACAAGAGGAAACTGCTATTAATGTGGCTTATCCTAGGCCAGCTTTGTACTAGCAGATACCCCGGGGACACTAAGGCTCTAAAAACTGTATGTCTCCATGGGAAGCCAGGCTGCCTATTTCAGGAAGAGGAATTTGGCACAAACTCACAGTTGTTTGTCCAGATTCAGTAGAGACTAAAGATGAATTGGAACAAGATCTTGCCAGTTATCCATTCTGAAGGGTTCCTTAGCTTGACAAGATTTTGCCACCTAAAACAGCTGTTCTGTGTTGGAGACTAGATGGTGATTTTGCCAGGACTACTTAGAAGGTCTGAGCCATAGATGTCAAAACAAATGTTTCTGATATTGAGTGTATGCTCCTTTTGTGATATTTTTCACTTAGGTTACCATGTGAATATGAGTGCTGGTTGAGGTTGGAGGTGTTGTCAGGTTAAAAGCTTATCATCAAAATACGCCAACCAATTAGGAAGAGCTCTGCTTCAACAAACATAATAAAAACTAGACTTGGTAAAGTCAAAAGAAATCAGAGATATACTTATCTGCCAAAAGTAAGAGCAAAATCTTCATCTGCAATATCAATTATTCAAATATATCAATAAGTTATTCTGGATAGGAATCTACTTGAAATAATTTTCCTTCTACGGTTTTCTTCTCCTTAAACTTTTTAAAAAGTATTTATTAACATAGGTGAGATTGTCAGGCTATGGTCAGAATTAGGGGAAATATACAGAATCTGTCTGAGAAAGTATCTTGCAAAGAAAATAACTAAATATCTATAACTATATATTTTCCCTGCTTCTAATAAATTTGTCCAAAAAAACTGTCAATACTTTGCTTCAATTTGAAAGTCAAAAATACCTCTGACTTTCCATCATAGCTAGCTAGCAAGGGCAATTGAAAAAAGGAAACTATCAGATTCTTTTTTTTTTAATTTTTTTATTGTTATGTTAATCCCCATACATTACATCATTAGTTTTAGATATAGTGTTCCATGATTCATTGTTTGTGCATAACACCCAGTGCTCCATGCAGAACGTGCCCTCCTCAATACCCATCACCAGGCTAACCCATCCTCCCAACCCCCTCCCCTCTAGAACCCTCAGTTTGTTTTTCAGAGTCCATCATCTCTCATGGTTCTTCTCCCCCTCCAATTTCCCCCCTTTCATTCTTCCCCTCCTGCTACATTCTTCTTCTTCTTTTTTTCTTTCTTAACATATATTGCATTATTTGGGAAACTATCAGATTCTAATAAGTAGTACACTCCTCACTCTACAGGGATGCCAGTATTTTTGGAAGAGTTGAATGAAAGTGAAAGAATATAAAATATGAACACAATGGTCAGGTACAGGCATTTAACAGAATCGTGTGCACATCCCTTGAAGTTTGTGAGTGGGAAGACAGCTAAGCAAATGTCTCCGAAGCTCTCTTTTTGGAAATCAAGTTTGTGTAACCAGACAAGACATGTGGCACAAGTCTGTGCAACTAGATCACAGAGCCTGGTACCACAAACATAATTATTAGTGGCTGTTTTTGTTGAATGGCAGGTTAGAGAAACAATAAAAAGAGGAGTTGATGATGATGAAAGAGGAAGGGCGTGAAATGATTGTACTCTGCTAGGAGCTTTTAAGTCTCAACATAAAGACAAGACTCTGTCATCCTCTCTGAACTTAAAGTGTTGACTGAGAAAAGCAAAGAGGGACGAGAATGCTGTTTGTAGGCTAGAGGAATAAAGATAGGATCTCCTACCCTGTCAGAAAGCTGTTAAACACTCAAGGTGAAAACACCCATCAGGGTTTTAGAGTCAACAGTAACTGTTTATATTTGGACATTTGCAGCAGACCTCATTACCTTAACATCCTTGACCAAGCTTCTGAGGCAAAGGACATCCAGGGTGTGGACTGAGATACTAGACTTTATAGTTAGGGGACTTTTTTTTTTTAAGCTTTTCAAATAGGTTCTTATGACTGTGCACCTATGTAAGGAAAGGGAATAAAGTGGTCCTTTTGTTGTGCAGGATAATTCTGTACTCAGGCTTGGGACTTCATTTTATTCTTTCTCTTCCTAGACCATGCAAGTCACAGCGGCTCTTTTTATGCTTGGTAGGCAGCTTTACATAGAAAACATGGAATACTTCTTAAATATTTTCATAGGGTTATATTTGGTAATCAGTCCCTCGAGGTAATGACTCATTACTTTGAGTTGAATATATATACACAAGATAAATGTGAGGGATCAGTCTCTGGGTCAGTTAGAATGGAAGACAAATTGGGGCAGTGGAGGAGGGACACTACATTCCTGTCTGCCCTGGAAGGTGAAAATGAACTGGCTTCGGATTCTACCTGAGTACCCAGGGTTGCATTGACACCCTCAAATTAAGGAATACCTGCCAATAGCTTTCCCTCCTTTCCTCTTTCCAGAGGAAAATAAATTTGCCAAAGTTGAAACAGGTACTTTGCACATGAATTTATTCAGATAAATTAATTAATTTGTTCCATGATTATATACTGGGCATCTGCTGTGGGCAAGGGGCTGGTAGTAACGGCCCATAGGGAGAAAAGAGGAGAGTCATGCTTTCAATAAACTCAGGGCAAATGGAGACTCTTCTTACCTCTAGGCAAATTCACTCTCCTCGTTCTTCACCATAGTTCTCACTCTGCCAAATGATCTAAAATCAGAGTTTTGAAAGAATCTGAAATCTGCATACTGAACATTTCTCCTTGATAAGAAAATAAGCCTAGTTCTTTTATCAAGGCATCAAGAATTAAGTTCAGCTACAGAGTAGCTGTAACCTATCCATAAATAAAAACTGCTTAATAGAGTTCCATTCCTGAGCCCCATTTCCATGCTGCCATAGTTTCATCAAGCTTTGTGAGCTTTTTCAGGGCATGTCTATTCTTATTTATTTAATTTTTTTTTTTTTTTAGTGTTTACTATTGTATTTTAACCAGTTTGTTTATATAAGACAGATGTGCATATTTCTATTCACCTATCTATTTAATACACTGACTAAGAAATGTATACTGTATTATGGGTCCTGAATTCCTGGGTCTGTTTTGGTAAAATATGGAGACTTCAAATATATCGCCTTCAAAAATTAAATTATGACACTAGATTTGAAATCTCTTTGGACATCATTTGTAAAGCTTCTTATATGAAAACAAACAGGGTTTACTTTGAATCTTACCCAAGAATAATCTACACTGAAACATTTCAATGTTTGTACTAAATTATATTATATTACAATCAGAGTTTTCTTTTGGTCATCTAGAATTAGGAGAGGAGAAAACATGTGCAATAGAAATCGAAGAGTGTGAAACTACTAAATGCTACTTGTTTTTTATAGATGTTTCAATTAATTTACTAACCTGACTTGCTAAAAAGCCAACCACTTTACCTAGAATTGTATTTTTCCATTTTAATGGCAATTTGACAAATTATTTTCAAATTTCTAGCTTCCATATTTCCCTATATGATATCTATGCACCAAAATTTTTTTTTTAAAGAATTTATTTATTTATTAGACAGAGAGAGACACAGCGAGAGAGGGAACACAAGCATTTCTCATGTATAATGACAAAGAGCAATAAAGGATATGTGCTGGGCTCTAATATCAATCCTTAGTTGCATCTCACTAAGGAAGGAATAATATTCCCCCCCCCCACCCTCCGCCATCCCACATGTAGTTAAGGTAACAGTCTCTGTTCTTAGAACATCTCCTCTTCTCCCATGTTGCCTTTCCAATGTTGTCTATTCTAGAATGTCAGACTTTTACATGGAGTTTTAATCTTTGTTTTTATGCTGTCTCCAAATACCAATTTTAAGTACCAAGAAAACCCTTTACACTCGTTTCTATGAAAGTATTCCTTCCAATATGCTCTGCAAAATACTGACTATATCCTTTACTCTGTGATCTGAAATGACTCTGTGATGCTCTCTTCTATTTCCAGCCTAAGAGATCTGTTTCCTTTGCCAGCTGTGTGTTGTGGCAATGGAAGGGCAGTTCCACGGACTTCGGGTATACAGAATCACTTCAACCTTGGTGTAGGACAAAAAGGGGCAATCTTCAGCCCAGAGGGCTATTAGCTTCCCATCTTGATTAAGCCCCCTTTTCAGCAGAAGCCAGAATTCCTCACTGCCAATATCATGAGTCACAGAAATATATAGTTTCATATATAGTAAATGTTTTGGTTTGGCTAGTATATATAAACAGGTGAATTGTCTTTCCACACAGTTAAATAAAATATATATATATATATATACTAATAGTAGTATTTATATTTCTTAGCAAGTATTATAATTACCCACTATTTAAGTAACGATGGAAAGTATCTTTGAAAGAGTTAAGAAGTTAATTATAAATTATTTCATACCATGTTGAAAGCTTAGAAAATTTACAATATATGTGTTCAAAGTGAGCCTGAGTTTGATTCCTAAAACTTGTTCTACATTAAGTATTTTAGACTACTTAGGGCTGTTCATGCTTAGCTAATTTGTGAACACGTCAATGCATCAAGTAAGACTGTTTCTTGCCAGAAACCCAACATCAAGATGTGTTCTACTGATCCAGTTTATTCTTTTCATTAAATTAAGGAGAAAAGATAGTCTATATTATATGTAATTACATTAAATAAATTCATAAAAACTTTAGTAAATGTGGTAGACATTTTATAGGAATGTCTTTAGGGTAAGAATCATACTGACATGGTGATCATTTAGTGAAATATGCCACGAAGTAATTTCTCCAACACTTTCTGTTGGCTTTTAAGTTTTTCTTCCTTTATAAATAAAATGCAGTGGTCAAGCTCAACTAGAATGAATTATTTCTGGGTAATGAACAAGATAAATTAGTCTATAAAACATTAAGTAGATATAAAATTTTTGCCTGGTTGCCAACAGTTTGTAAATGTTTATAGGAGCCTCATGGTATAGTAGAAAGAACATGGACTATTTCAGTCCTAAGTAATCTTCTAGAGGTGCTTGGTAAGTTCCTCAATGTCCCTGGATCTCCTACTATCATCTACTAGAGAAGAGAATCAGAGATGAACCAGAAAATTGTTAGATTTTGCCAAGCTCTTCTCTGACTCTACAATTTACTAGAACCTAAATTTTTCTTAAGCCTTAAATGATCTAAGCTTTTATCACTAAAAAAAAATGAGACCAGGTTTCCTTATTTAGTAATTTTAGTTGATTCTGAGGCTTTGAAGTCTGTGCTTTAAATTAGATGGGTCAGAAGTTTTGATTGAATATACAACACCTCTTAAAATAATCTATAATGACTTAGGGGTTTTTTTGGTGGGGGATGAGGAAGTATTACAACTGACATTCCTGCCAACACCTCCTTATCATAGTAGATCTAATTTAGAAAGTTGGTGGACTTTTACTAGAACGTAACACATTTCTAGTACTATTTTGTATTCTCCATAGATTTTTCCAACAGCAAAAATATTGCAGTGATTGTCCTTTACTTTTACCCGGTTAGTATTTAACACCCTTCCTTTACAGAATGGCAGACTTTCCTTCTCTCTAAGGCTCAAGTGAAAATACACAAGCCACATAAGGATTCCGTCAGGCTTTTTCCCCAAATGTGAAATGCAGGAGGCATAAGATAGGGCCAAAGTTGGGTGTAGCTAGGATGCCCTGGCAAGAAAGTAGGATTTCTAATTTTCTAAAATTTTTCCTGAAGAATTCCTTTTACTAAAAAAAAGGGAGGAAAAAAGGCAAAACTATAAATAGCTTTATGACTTTATATACAAATATATTTTCTGGTACAGAAATAAGTTTACTTTTCAGGAAGAAATATTTTCAGTAACACTCTCCGCCTTACCCATGACCTTCTTACCATTGAAATTAATTGTACCGGGCTTTTCTGAGGGTATCTTCAGCCTGCTTTTCTAAACTCTTCTGTTTTATGCTATTTCCTACCATTTAACACACTGTAAAATGGGATCCAATGTCAGTTATCCTGGGTCACAGCAAATGACTCAAACATGTAAGAATTCCAGTTTGTTTGTTTTCAGATTGCCGGTGGTTGGGAGTAGGGGTATGATTCCCATTTCTAGGGGCACACAAGCTTTTCTAAATCTTTACTTCATGCAAATTTAGCCATATAATCTTTTCTCGCTTTGCAAGTTAAATTTATATCAGCACTTACTGTGGACAATTCTCAAAAATATTTGTATAGGGCGCCTGGGTGGCTCAGTTGGTTAAGCGACTGCCTTCGGCTCAGGTCATGATCCTGGAGTCCCTGGATCGAGTCCCGCATCGGGCTCCCTGCTCGGCAGGGAGTCTGCTTCTCCCTCTGACCCTCCCCCCTCTCATGTGCTTGCTCTCTCTCATTCTCTCTCTCTCAAATAAATAAATAAAAAATCTTTAAAAAAAAAAAAATATTTGTATATAAACTCTCATCCTTACAAACATTTAATCTATGTCTTGTCTATGACCATGCCGCCCTGAATGCGGCCGATCTAATCTAATCAATGTCTCACTGTGAATATATCCTAAGAACACAGAAGGTAATGTTTGAAAACATGGCACTATTGAAATATTGATAACTAGTTATTTCCTGAAATAATTCAATAAAGTTAACCGGACAAAAAATCTCCGGAGAGGGAAAAAAGCAGAAAGTAATTGTCACATTTACTAAATCTATTGATCTAGCACAGTTCCATGAAGAGACACATTAAATGACCATCTGCAAATATTTGTTGACTAATGACCAACATGGAAGACTCCAGCATCATATCTCATTTGCAATTAAAAATGCAGTAGAAAATTAATCTTTAACACATTTTAACAATTAATTTACAACTGAGACTATTGTCCCTAAAACTGTGTTGTTAGCTTCTAATACTTTTCATGGTAGGTCACTGACAATGGTCAAATTACAATACTGGTCAATTAAATATAGCCATAAACTTAGAAATGTTTTAGAATTTGCCACTATATTCCTCAATAAGGCCAACCTAATGACTGCATTTATCCTTGAAGCACCAGTTGAAAATGTAAAAGGTCACTGTGGTCTTCAGCAAATTGAGAAAAATACCTATCTTTTTATATAGAGATGGTAAGAATTTTCTGCTAATTTAGGTCCTGTTTCTGTCTGCAATTCTAAATGAATGTCAGGGGTATCTGAAAGAACTTTGGATGATGGAGAAACTAAATCGCTCTGTTGCATTATTCTGAAAGGGCATCTGGAGTCTAAAACAGTACAAGGTAGGCCAGAACTAGATTAATGATTAGCCCACTCTGGTGTCCTCTTTTTAAAGGTGGTGAGATCATTCTAGAACAAGTATATGCCTTTAACTCTGGGTGGAGAATATGGAATGAAGTGAATCCCTACTTATTTGTAGCAATTTCTTTGTCATCAGTGTAACTTCAAAGGGGCCACATGGTCCCTTAATTTTTTTAGAGTGTTGACACTATTAGCCCTATGAGAATGCATGTAAAATACTTAAGGGAGTAACTGAAGGCACTTAAGTTTCAACCAACATTTCCACACTCTTAGTGAGGGGAAGAAAATAAAGATTATGATATTGCAAATCTTTAAAAAAAAAAAAAAACCTGCCTGCCTATAGACAAAAATGAGGTGTATTTGTACACAAATTCCAAATCTACATAATTATAGTTAGGCAGATGTTGAGTCCCACACCTATCAAAAATACACAAAAGAAAAACCTAGCACTTCTTTCCACATTCTTTAAAATTTTTTCATTAGTGTTAAGCAGCTACCATTATTTGTGTCTATTCCTGTTTGTGGTTCTGCTTCTCTGCACATTTTTCTGTCAGTGCTTTTTCATATCAAAGGTCTTCTCTGTCTCTGAATCATAGTGTATAGAACATTGTGTGGTCCTTGGACCAGCAGAATCAGCATTTCCTGGGAAATGGCTAGAAATTCAAATTCTCTGGCCCCACCCCAGAGCCACTAAATCAAAAATCTCAGCAATCTGTGTTTCAACAAACCTTCCAGATGATTGTGATTCAGGCTCAAGTTTGAGAACCACTGGCATGAAAAACTGGCTAACTCCCCACCATCCTGATTCAGCAGACAGTAAATACCTATTGAATACCTACTGCTCCAGATTCTATGCAATCCTATGAGCTGTAGGCAATTAGCCCCAATTTGCAAATGAGGAAACCAAGACTCAGGAATTATAAATGACCTATTCAAGGTCATACAGCTGGTTAAGTAACAGAGCTGACATGTTAAGCCAAGTTCTTCTGCTCTTCTAGAGCTATTTCCTTCTCATTTACACCTAAGCCCTTCCATTAATTTTGTCACATAAAATATGACTTTGATGTTCCCTTTAAAAATTTGTGTGTGCATATGTGTCTGTGAAGTTATTAGCTGCCTCGTGTGTGTGTGTGTGTGTGTGCACATGCACGCAGGCATGACTGAGAGACAGACAGATGGTGGGGGGCAGGGTGGAGAGAAATGAAATGAGAAAATAAGTAGATAATACAAAAAATAAAATTAGTATCACAAATGTTGCTGTCCAGTCACTCTCAATATATAGCAATTAGATACATTTTGACATTCTTTCAAGACAGTTAACTTAAAGTCTAGATGCACTTTTTGAAATTGTTGAAGGTCAAACAAATATGCAATCCCAAACAGGTCTGTTTAAGCTAAGAGATACTAACGTAGTTTTGTTAACCCTCAGCTATGTGCTCTCCTTTCCCAGTCGGTCTTCAAAAACCCATTCTCTTCTTCCTTTTTGCATTCACCACTCATGGACTATTTTGCTGGGCACATGCTACCTATGAATTTGGTGGCAGTTTTCTACTTCATAATCTCTCTGAAATTTTTTGAGCTTATGTAATTGTCCAGCAAACAAACAGCACCAGATGCTTGTTAAAGGTGTAAGACAAACTACTGCAGTAAGGGAGAGAAACTACAATATTAATTGAGCTCAACTCCAACTAAGACAAAGGTGATTAAGGTTTTTAAGGGAGAACAAAGAGGGATTACAGGAAAGTGGAAAAGGTGATAAAAAAAAAAAAGAGAGAGAGAGATGAGAGACTGTGGAAGTGAAATTTACAGAAGGGAGTACGTAGGGAATTACTGAAAATGGTTTGGGAAGGTGGGTTGGGACAATGTATAACTTGCAATTGGACAGGACTGCATTTTCTTTAAGACTCAGCATGGGACCTGAGGTCACCTTTAGGGACACAGCCTAGTGCAAGTGGAAGACAAGCCTAAGTTTGGTCAAGACTCTTGGCATAGTGTTCAGGAAGATCCTTTGTTCTGTGTGAGGGTTCAGCAGTTCACATAATGTGTTGAGGCTTCAAGTAATTTAACTCTGTTACACATTAAAGAGAAATGAAAACATTATTTGAGAATGAAATATTCTTAATTATTATGATGGAAATTATTTAGATATTGAAAACTGCTATGTATTTTTTTCTGGACATGATCTTATAAACCTAGAATTTATTGGATTTCCTAGATGTAAAGTAGTATTTCACTGCCAAAAATCATGAGTGGAATCATGTTTTCAATAAATTCAAGGGTATCAGTGGACTACCAACTGAAATAATAATTGCTGTGTAATTTTTTCCATACCAGTATTTAATATGAAGCAAAATTATACCCTATTAGATCATTTGCAAATTATCACAATTTTAACAACATAGGAAAATTATTATGTTTTATCATAGATATAAAAGATAAAACTAAGGTAGCTTGTTCTAGACATAAACCTAAATACTTTTTGTTTCCCCCGAATTTTGCACCACATTTGTGTAGAACGTCACTCTCTAATGTAATGGAGAACCTATCAAAAAGAGATACTAGGATTTCTACACAAAACCTCATATCCTGTACTCAGAAAAAAACACTGCCAAGCCTTGCCCATAATTTTGACTCAATCCTAATCAGATTTCATATTAACTCATCAGCTTATTTTAATGGAGGTACTTAGAAGCTCTTTAGAGTATTCTACTTTCATAGTAGAGAAAGTCATTAGAGATAATGTTGATGTCCATTAGTCATCAAGAAAAACATTACATTCTTATTAGTAATCTCCATATATGAACAAGGAAGTGAATGAACTTGGAGATGAAGGTGCCAAATTATTTTTTAAATAAATAATGTCCAAGGAACTGTAAAACTTTAGTCACCTAGAAAATCAGTCTATATGGAAATTAATCGCTTTGTGTTGACTAATCAGTATGCTTCTCTAAAGTACTTTTGAAATCTAAAAATCAAGTGTTTGCTATAATATGTAATATGGAGACGTATTCAAAATAGGTAAAATGGTCTTTACCATTTTGCTATATTCAACTTTATTCAACAAAGCCTGATTTAGTGGAAAGAGAATGGGCCTTGGATCCAAATACCAAATCTACCATACCCTAGGTGAATGTATATTCACCAATTTATTTAATTTCTCCAAGGCCCAATTTCAACATGTGTAGAACATAAGGCTTACCTGATATATTTTGTGAGACTCAGATATGAATATTAAAGTATATGATACCTAACAGTCACTCTGTGTCATTCTTGATTTTTGTGCTATTACTGTCTTTAAGTTCAACTCTACCCCAAATGGTGCTTTCCTTAGCCAAGAATGTTGCCTTGAGACCTCACACTCTAGATAGCCTTTCTGATCCATGTTTGAGACCTCTTTTCTCACAATTTTAATAATGAATAGTTGAAGAGACATACATATATTATTTAGAAAATTTAAAGGAGTTTCAGATTTGTAATAATTGCCTTTAGATAACAAATATTTATATTTTGTAATTCACTGACTTTTCCTTTAAAGAATGGTCATTTGGCCATTTCCTTTTACTTTCATTTTCATTTTATTTTGATGTAGAGTTATTATCTCAAGGTTTTACAAATATGACCATACTATATCAAAAGAAAAAAATTCTGGGGTTGCCTGGGTGGCTCAGTTCGTTGAGCAACTGCCTTCGGCTCAAGTCATGATCCCGGGGTCCTGGGATCGAGCCTCATGTCGGGCTCCCTGCTCAGCGGGGAGTCTGCTTCTCCCTCTCCCTCTGCTCCTCTGCCTGCTTGTGCTCTCTCTCTCAAATAAGAAAAATAAAAATCTTAAAAAAAAAAAAAGAATTTAAAAAAAGAAAAAAATTCTATATTTAATGAATACTGAGTTTTCTTTTACTCAGCCAGTTGCTGGACTGATCATTCATTGATTCATTCAATAAAATAATTCATTCAATAAAAATATATTGAGCACATATTATGAATTATGTATGTATGTCCTGTTCTAATAAAAAGAAGAAGAAGATCACTGCAATTGCTATGGCTCTTTGAGAAAGATACACACCGAAAGAGCTATGATCTATGGTGATTCTCAAGACCACACTTGGAGCCATTTAGCACCACACTGTAGAGTATGGCCACATAATCTCTAAGGTATATAGTGTAAATGTGATAACAACTCTGGGGAGTTCCATAGGCTTTTTTATATTAGGATATAATATAATATAATATAATATAATATAATATAATATAATAATATAATATAATATAATATAATATAATATAATAATATAATATAATATAATATGATATAATATAAGTGGGACACTTGACAACAACTCATGAGAAAGAGATTTAGTTTGGAGAAGTTAGGATTTGTGTATTACATTATACTAATCATAATATGTTTCAGCACATTAAAACTATCAAACTATAGAGCATTATAATATTGAGTAAAATATTTAGAGCAAAATAATAGATGTGAATGATTCTGAATTCATGAGGCTCTGACATTTATGGAGCTGCTTCCAAAGTTCACAACAAAGTTTTTGAAAAGTACATTCCTCACCCAGGACAGCACCACTGCTACTCAATGAAGTACAATCTATACTTTTACTGAGTGGTCCCCACAAAGTACGATTGGTAGGGAGAGCCAACCATAGCTCAAATACAAACTGAATCCTTTTCTCTCCCCCAGGCCTTTCTTCACTCCTTCATTTTTCTCTGCATAGACTATTTCTCTCAACTTTGCAAATTCTCACCTACTAAAATCCTACCCCTGACAGGTTCACCTCAAACATCAACCATCTTCAGGACAATAACTTTACTATTTAAAACCAAGACAAAGTATTTTCTCTCTCATGTACCTCTTAGAATATTTTCTTTGTATTGCAAGTACTTTAATTATATGTGTCCTTATTCTACCCAGTTTTAAAGCTCCTTGAAGGTAAGGACCGTGTCTTGTTTGTTTTTGCATCCTCCATAGTAAGAACTAACACAAATCCTACACATTTGTGCTCAATACATTATTTAATTTACTCAAAGAATCTCTAGGATTTCTTATATATTCATGTTTCATTTATTTAGGAGAGGATAATGGGATTTTGCATTTGTTTTTTACATCTAGCTTTCCCTCTGTCTATATCCATTTTATTAAAGTTTTACTTGCCTTTTACTTTCTCCTGTTGTGTCATGAAAAAACGTTTAAGGAGAAAGTTATCATGATGGCCAATAGTTTGTTTATTCTAATAGCTCAAAAAGAGAAGTATTCTTGGTCCAGGGTGATTGCTAGGGAGAAAATGGGTCAGATGCTTCTCTTCTGGAGAAGGATGAGAAGCATAAACTGGGAAAGAAACTTGTGAATGGCCCTTCTCAGATTAACTACTCAATGATTCATCAAAACATAACTCATGCATTGGCAAGTTAAAAGAAAAGATGATTTACATGAAAATTGTGACTTCTAGGTTATTTCCATTTGGATTTCATCAGTTTGCAAAATCTTCCCCATTACTATGGTGATGATGCATTCTTAGGTAGAATGTGCCCATTAACAGGAGCTGATTTATGTTGCAATCACTTGTAATGTCAATAATCAAACTTTATTATATAGGATTTCAAATATAATTCAAAATAAACTTTAGAGATTGCTATTATTTACTTAAATAAATTTGCCAAATATTGGATCTTTCTAACATGTTTTTTAAAGTCATATAGTTTTAGATAAAATACTTCCTATTTGCCAAAATTCTTAGAGTCCATACAAGATGGTTGATACCTTGAGTCTTACTTAACTCCCTAACCTCTCTTCTCATGACTTCCTGCCTTGTTTCTTGTTCTCTAGTTGATAAGTCAAACATGATTTTCTGAAAACACCACACTGTTTCATCTTAATGCTTTTGTTCATGTGTTCCCACCTTTCCCCTGGATGCTTCTTATTCAACCTTCAAAACCCAATTCAAGTCTCAGCTCCAAATAGTAAGTCTGCCTTGGAGCCCCAGCCAATATGGACTACTTTTATTTTTGCCTCTTTTATCTTCTATCTTAGCTCTTACTATCACTTAATATGTTTTATTGTAATTCTCTGCGTATTTGTCTTTTACTTCCAATACAGCATAGATTTTGCTCACGGAAAGCCATAACTTACTTGGCTTTATGTTCCCATTTCCTAAAAGAGTACCCTTCTCCCCACAGGTCTTCCTATGTGTTTGAATTAAACTGTCCAAAAGCTCTTAAATAGATTTAGAATACCACCTGGCATATTCATCTTTTAAGAGACATCAAAACTGATGTGGTTGAAACTTAATGTAAGTAATAGAATTTCACTACAAGAATATGTCTTCAAATTTAGAAAATATCTGACTTACATGAATAAGAAATATAATTTATGTTCCCTTTCATTAATGATATAATTTTCAGGAGTTAGTTTCTTTAAGTAACAAAACAGTACTTTATAACTTTTGAGATAATTGTAGATTCACAAAAATTGTAAGAAATACAGAGAAATCTGTATGCCTTTCACTTACTTTCCCCTAGGATGTCATCCTTCAATTGGCATTTAATTTTACATCAAAATATACAAATATAGAATGCTAAGTTATTAGTCCAACAACCATCAAGTAGAATTCTGGTTCTCTTTTTCAAAAAAGACTTTTATAAGCAAACTTAATCATCCTTACCAAAGAACAGAGAACACTGAAGAGGTTCTTCATAAAAAAAATGGACAAGTCTGCTACACTTGAGCCCCTCAGAAAGTTACTTTCACATTAACAGATGTTTATAATAAAGACAGTCATTGTTCATTACCACAAAATTATCAGATTATACTTTACTGACATACACAAAAAATTCTTTTCAGAATTTGAAAAAATCTTAAGTCATCTAGGTCTTCCCACTTTCTATTTCAAAGCATAGCGAACTTTTTCACACTAGTCTTAACTGGTTGCAGAGTGGGAAAATGGTTAATTGATTGATGAATTCTTTGACTATTGAGTTCCTGTTTTGTGCAAAGCAGAAAAATCCAGGGGTTTCCAAGCTAACTATACCATGTGCAATGCACTCTCAGAAATGATTGGTCAAGGATTTAGTAACATTTGTATCACGGTTTTCTTTTTGTCACCTTCAAAAATCCTGCTTTATTCTTTGCTAAAATCATCCTTCAATGTTTTCATTCTAACAATTTTTGGTTACAAAAGCATACATAGGGAACAACTTGCAATTTACTGACAGTGCTTGTTTCTTAGGCAAAGTAAATACCGGCCTAAATATTTTGCCCAAGATTTCAACCTCCTGCGTTGCTCTGTATCTTCTGCTTGTGACATAAAGTACATTAGATTCCCTTCCCTGATACTTAGACATTTTCCTCTGTGGCATGCCTATTAAAGACTGTTATCTTGATGAGTCATTTTGTCAGATGGTTTTCCAACAGGATTCCCTTGGAGAATGGGAAAAGGTGGGGAGATATGATAGAGAGGTAAATACAGATGGAGAGCACAACAGTCTGAAATCCAGAAGCTTAGGTGTTGGATCCATTATAACTGACCTCTGTCACTTTAGCATCTTATGTGTGAGTTATATAATCTCATATCCTCTGTTTTTCATCTGTAAGTAAGAATAGCAATACCTTCCTAGAGGACTGTTGTGAGAATTAAAGAAATAAACTACAAGAAAGTATTTTTCAATATGCCAATAAATGGATGTATTTGTTTGTACCTCGAAGGCAAGGTAAAATATCGAATGCTTTCCCTGTAGTTACCTACAGACCTTTCAGAGAAAATTACCTTTAGATGCACCAACCAAAACATGTGTATTAGGGAAAAAGTTCTCTTGTCTATCAGTTACAAATTCTCTCAGTTTTCCATTCTTTCTAGGGGAAAAAAAAAAAAAGCCTTTAAAAATGCTGATGGATACTGGATATTCTCCCAACCCAGTAATGATTTTGCTATTTTAAAGACAATGTGGATGTTGGGATTAGACTTTCTGTATCACAGAATGTCAACACATTTCCAAAACTGAATTTATCAGTTAAATGTAGCCAAGAGATTTAGTTTATCTAAGTGTCCTACAAAGGAGAAATAGTTTACCACTGTTTTTACAGATTGAGGCAAATCTGACATATTATTGACATATGCTATGGATTTAATTTAATACCATAGTACAGATGTGTGCTCTGATAAGTTTTTGTGAAATCTAGGCTAAGATAGAGTTGTTTCAATATTTATGGGGTTGAAAATGCAGAGTTAGCAAAGGAAGCATTTTAATTAAAACAATATTTTTCTTTATATGCTCAGAGTAAAATATAAGGGAATTCTTTTATTTTTTTTTTTTATTTTAAAGATTTTATTTATTTATTTGACAGAGAGAGACACAGTGAGAGCAGGAACACAAGCAGGGGGAGTGGGAGAGGGAGAAGCAGGCTTCCCGCGGAGCAGGGAGCCCGATGTGGGACTCGATCCCAGGACCCTGGGATCATGACCTGAGCCGAAGGCAGACGCTTAACGACTGAGCCACCCAGGCGCCCCGACTGAGCCACCCAGGCACCCTAAGGGAATTCTTTTAAAGACTTACTACTTGTTTCAATATAATTGCTAGGTTTTTAGGCACATCGAAAGAGATTTTTTTTCCAATTTTTAATTTTTTTAATTTTTATTTTTTTTAAAGATTGATTTATTTGAGAGACAGAGAGAGAGTGGGGGGGGGAAGGGGCAGAGGGAGAAGGAGAAAGAGAATCTTAAACAGACTCCGCGCTGAGTGGAGAGCCTGACACGGGGCTCAATCTCACCACCCTGAGATCATGACCTGAGCTGAAATCAAGAGCCGTTTGCTTAACTGACTGAGCCACCCGGATGCCCCCAGTTTTTAAAAATCTACTAATTTTAGAATGATCAGAAATTAAAACTCAATAGTTCTGATTTTCTCTTTCTTTCACCTAAATATATGTGACCCTTTAAATTTAGCTTTTTTTTTTATTGTATGTTTTAGGTATCCTAGAGATAACTTCAGTGGAAATCGGAGTTGTTGCCGTCAAAGCCATTAACAGCAACTATTATTTAGCCATGAACAAGAAGGGGAAACTCTATGGCTCAGTAAGTATTCTGCTTTAGTTTTCCAAGTCCGCTGCAGTAAATCATTACCAGGGTTTTGGACTGTTTCCCTCAGACACTGAAGAGCTTTGTTATCATTCTATTGCTAGTAAATAGAGCCACGGTGGGCTGGTCACCAGAGTTTCAAGAGCTGGCAAAGCAGCTCTTGCAACTGTGTAATTTCCTCTGTTGTTCACCCATCAGTCTACCACACAGGCTGTTGCTGGCTTTCGTCAGTCCGTGCTCTGAACTGTTAACAGGTCAGACTCTCACGGAAGCATCTGGTCAGATTGGCACGGGTGCTGCAGACAACTTGGAGAAGAATCATTGAAAACAAAGACCTTAAATTGCGTAGGAAACCATACACTGTGTGTGTTTTAGAGCGGAAGATAAAACAGGGGTTTGGTATTTTGTATTCTGTTAAAATATGAGATGGGGAGGCAGATTAAGAAATTCACCATTTGTGTGTGCCTTCAATCAGCTTCATAATTTTATTTACCTAGACAACAGTCATTAGTTCACTGATGCAGCTGGTACCCAGCCAATGCTTTGGGTACATACATCTCTGAGTTTCATAGCAAGGATTAAGGAATATCACTTCAAAATGTGTAAATAACCTTATTTTGTTGATTAGCATAAGGACAATTGCACTGCCTGCCCAGAGCCAGCAGCTCCCAAACTTGACCACAATCACTGGGAAGGATTTTTTGATACATTAAAGCTGTGATAAGATCTAAGAATTTGAATTTCTAACAAGGTTCCAGGTGTTCCTGATGCAACACTTTGATAACCCAACTTAAGAACCACTGGTCTGATTATAGAATAGTCTTGTATTTCATTTGTATCAGGTCCACTCATAACTGGGGAGTTGGGCACACACACTGTAGGCCAGTCCCTCTGTCTGGGGTAACTGCCTTTTGCATGGCAGGGGGAGGGACGTGGTTAAAGGAATTTTAAAATTTTCCATTATGTGCAGCTCTGCTCATGAGCCCAGAAGAGAAATGGGCCATTTTTTTATTATTATTTTTTCAAAGATATTATTTATTTATTTGACAGAGAGAGAGACAGCGAGAGAGGGAACACAAGCGGGGGAGTGGGAGAGGGAGAAGCAGGCTTCCCGCAGAGCAGGGAGCCTGATGCGGGGCTCGATCCCAGGACCCTGGGATCACGACCTGAGTGGAAGGCAGATGCTTAACAACTGAGCCACCCAGGTGCCCCAATAATGGGTCATTTTAAAAAGTGGTACCATTCAGGGGTTCACAGCATAATCACTTTTGAGGCATTTTTTATTTATTTTCTTGAATGAACATGCTTGAATCCCTCCTTAATCTACTATTATCAGAATCACTGGGTAAGAGGACCAGGTTTATATTCTTTGCAGAGATACTAATACACTTAGTCAAAACTAAAACTTTAAAGTCACATCAACACAAATTTAAATTGAGAGAAAAAAAGGTAAACAATTTTAATTGCAATAAAAGATTGAAATAACTTTTAATTGATAAAGTATACCTCTTTAAAAAGGTGGCGTCAGAGAGAAATGGAGAATTCTTAAATGAACAGGGTCATAAAAATATTTAATAACCTTTTTCTTCTATCCCAACACAACTCACATACTGTGTCTATGCTTCTTACTAAACTCTAAGATGTATGAATAATTTCATTGTTTCATCATTTCTGTATCTAAAGTAGATGCCCATTGCTTTCTATCATAGCACCCCCTTTTAGTTATCTGCAATGAGATTTATCAGAAATTCTCTCATGAATGTGTTTATTCTTGACTGTTTTCCCCCAATAAATTGTGAGCTTAAATTGGACAGGGGCTGCCTTATCCCACACTATACCCTCAGCACTCAGATCCATCCAGAGCATAGCCCCAAGACCTTTTCTTTTTTTTTTTTTTTTTTTTTGACTTTCTTAAGTATGACTTGCCTAAATGCTGTAAACACATAGATTCCTAGGTCCCTCCTCCAGAGATTCTGATACATCTGAGCTAAGGTATAAATACTAAAAAAACACCTGAGATTAGGAATCTGCTGCAGGTAAACCTCACTTGGAGACATTGTTCTAGGGGCACATGGGTGGTTCAGTCAATTGAGCAAATGACTCGGTTTCAAGTCAGGTCATAATCTCAGGGTAATGAGTTCGAGCCTGGCATCAGGCTCTGCACTCAACGGGAGTCTGCTTGAGACTTCCGCACACGTGTTCTGTTTCTCTCTCAAATAAACAAATCTTTTAAAAAAAAAAAAGACATTACTCTATAAATTTATTTTGGAAAGGAAAAAATAAGTATCTGCTGCTACTTTTCTATACACAGCTCTGTTGCAAATATAAAATCATCTCAAATAACCCCAATCCTCCCACAGTCTCTAAACTGCACCCCCTTTATTAGAATGAATATGATTATTCACATAAAAAATCATCACTGCTTTGAAGCCATATAGTTTTAGACAAACTATGTTTGTGATGGTTCTGATAATGTTCAAAATGATGATCTAGTTCACAGAAACCCAGATACTTAAATATACACACATTCAGGAATTGAGAATTTAGTAAAAAAAAATTTTTTAAATCCCAAGGTGAGAAAAACTGCCCAGGAGAGGCCAACTAAAAGATCCCTACAATACTCTTGGTTTGGATTGGAAAACATAGAACCAGAAGAGCAAAATCCCGTATTTCTTAGCTTCTTATCTGCTTTAATGTGGATATAAGAGAAGAGGGACATTTCTTTTTTTTTTTTTTTTAAGATTTTATTTATTTGACAGAGAGAGACACAGCGAGAGAGGGAACACAAGCAGCAGGAGTGGGAGAGGGAGAAGCCGGCTTCCCGAGCAGCAGGGAGCCCGATGCGGGGCTCAATCCCAGGACCCTGAGATCATGACCTGAGCCGAAGGCAGATGCTTAACGACTGAGCCACCCAGGAGCCCCTGGAGGGACATTTCTAAAGCCAGAGTTTTGAGATTAGTGGTTACTCTTCATCAGTAACTCCAGAGAAAGATACTGGATTTATGGAATGAAGGAAACATCAATTCTTGTCCCCAAAATCCCCTTAAAACACATGGCCACTTGAAACAAAGCCAAAGGACTATGGCTATAGAGTGGAATTTCCCAGGACCAAAGTCTCAGGTTTCTACAGTAAAGGCAGTGATAGTCACCATGTTTGTAATTTCTTTGATATGATAATTCACAAAGCAAGGCATTCCATGTCCTAGTTTTCAATCATTTCTAGACCTCAGAGTAAATCTATTAAAATTCCAAGTTATGGAAAATTGTATATTATCTACCAAAATAGAGAAATCTAGTATTTGTAAAAAAGGAAAACATCCCCCCACCCTTCCCTGGCCCTCTTGGTTATCTAGAACGATTATGATTTTGTTATAAGATCTGCTTTCTTACCAATGTGGGTGTATTTATTATGGATTTATAGGTAAAGTTTGCAAACTTGATAAGCCCAAGTTTTTTCTGTAATTCTGTTTTCCCCATGAGACCCCTGGTCATTATTCTGAAGAAAAAAAAAAAAGGATTATAACACTATTCTTTATCATTGACTCATCACAAATACTGATAGTGGAACCTTTGCTTCTTGACAATCATTCTAGGCACTTAAGCCATGTCATATTCAAAACACACCAGCTTTTTAAAAGGGCCCTAACATGTGGTTATGATGATCAATTAAAGTGAATCATGAGCCTTCAAACACAGAACCTGTTTTGTGGTTGTGAGTTCTACTCTTCTATTGTTGACACCACGCATTAAGTGCGCAACTTAGGTACAAATGGCAACAGCAAACAAAACTCTTGAACTGGAGTTCTCTGGATGGTGGGTGTCAAATGGAAGTAAGTATCATCATCACCAGAATAAAAGATCTTATTTTCCCCTTGCAGAAAGAATTTAACAATGACTGTAAGCTGAAGGAGAGGATAGAGGAAAATGGATACAATACGTACGCATCCTTCAACTGGCAACACAATGGGAGGCAAATGTACGTGGCATTGAATGGAAAAGGAGCTCCCCGGAGAGGACAGAAAACACGAAGAAAAAACACCTCAGCTCATTTTCTTCCAATGGTGGTACACTCATAGAGGAAGGCAAGGTTTGTGGATGCAGGAGAACCAAAGGTTCTTTTGCCAGGACTAGTTGGTATTCTTCATGAAGACAGTAGCTCAAAAGGCAGAGACACACTGTAGATGTCAGATGTCTGCTTGCTTGAACGAAAGGAAGTCTTTGAAGGTTTTGTACTCACTGCTGACATATGATGTTCTTTTAATTAGTTCTGTGTCATGCCTTATAATCGAGATATAGGCAGAGTTACATGGGATGGAAGTTATTCCTAAGCAAACAACATTGTGGCTGGGTTTTTGGAGAAGTTTTTGTTTCTGTTCTTGTTTTTTAACCTCTGAGCTAGAACTTAAAGGACATGGAACAATCTGTTGGATCTTCGGGAAAGTTATTTATGGAATACGAACTCATATCAAAGACTTTCATTGCTCATGCAAGCCTAATGATTCAATGAGCAGTAAGACATGCAAGCATTTACTGGAAAGCACTTGGGTCACATCATATGCACAACCAAAGGAGCTTTGGGCGTGGCATCATGGAAGAGTTGGATAAGAATTAAAAAAATGTAAACATGTTAGTGTTAAACTGTTCTAACAAAACAAATAGTACGGTATGCTTGTGCATTCTGCCTTCATCCCTTTCTATTTCGTTCTAAGTTATTTATTTAATAGGATGTTAAATATCTTTTGGGGTTTTAAAGAGTATCCTCAGCAGCTGCCCTCTGATTTACCTTTTCTTTTTCTTCAGCACACCACATGCATGTTCATGACAAAGTGTTTTTAAAACTTGGCAAACACTTCAAGAATAGGAGAGGAGATAGGGAAGCAGGGTGAGAGCCCCATGTGCTATGAGTTAACTTAATATCACTCCTGCAATAAGAACCATCCACAATAAATATGACAGTGTTGTGGCATGGCTTGATGAGAGATATCTGCCATCGTTTAAAAACATCGATCACTCCTAAGGCTTCCTTTCATAAAAAAATAGACCAGAAGGCCAAATTTTTCTCTTTCAATACACCAATGGGGCTCTAAGAATATACTAAAAGAAGGAAAATTGTTAAATAAATTTTAGTAGCCCAGCCTCATTATTTCCCAATGATTTTTTGCCGTGTGTCACGGTGGTAAGTGATGAAGAGGCTGTCTGCATATGTAAGAACCCTTTATAAGTCCCACAGAGTGCATTTCCCCCAAAGGAATTATCAAGGAATTTGAAGTGTAACTCTCCCAGGGGCTTAAACTGAGCAAATATATCCTCGTATATGTGTAACCATATACTGAAACCTGTTCGAGCTGTATGATCTAGTCTTTACAAAACCAAATAAAACTTATTTTCTGTCAATTTAAAGAGCTTTGGAACATTCCATCATGTAACCATATCAAAATTCATTTTGTTAGAGCAGGTATAGAAAACAATACGTAAGAGTATACCAGTCATCATCACATTGTATTCCAGTAAATAAATACATAAGCCTTATTTGCAGTGTCTGTAGTGATTTTTTTTAAAAAGTGTAGAAAAATATTATTTGTTTTAAATACTTTAAGTGATAACTATAAGATTATATTGATGCTGCAGTTTTATCTTCATATTTCTTGTTTTGAAAAGGTCTGTTTATTTTTATTGTTCGGACACAGTATTTTGGTACAAGGGAAAGATTCACTAAATGTGTCTTTTTACTAAAGTTTAACCTCTAGAAAGGCTGGTGTTTTGTGATCCTCTCTTATAACTTAATTGTGTCAATGCTTAACCAGCACTTCCAGTTAATCTGTTATTTAAGAATTAATTTTAAAAGAAACTTTCCCATAAAGTCATCCCATAAAAGATCTTATTTATTTTTCATTCCTTAAAAAGTTGGGATTTCAAAAGATACATATTTGAGGCAGAGAGTTTGGGCTTATGGCTAAAGTTGCATTTGATGGCACTTGGCTTCCAACTTGCTTCTTAACAAATCAGATTCTAAAAATGTTTAATTTTTGTGGTTGGAATCTGTATGTGAAAATGTAATTGGTAACTGAGTCTGAGACCTATAATGTAATGTATTGCTATCAGAACTAGATTATCTTTGTTCTTTTATTTTAAAATAATAATTGCACCTGACACACGAACACAGACCACCCAAAACCAAAATTAAATGTTTGGTGAGACAAATATAGGATTAGATGACTGCATGAACAGCAAACAGGGCACAAACTGGATTCGTATTTCACATAGCCATTTAGATTACCAAGGAGACTATGTGTAAACAGGCATCATTATCGGACTCCAAACACTAAAACAGCTTCTAGCAAAATATATCAAAGCTTGCAGAAGCCAAAAATAGAAAACATCTCCCTCACCCCCACCCACCCACACCCCAACACCACACACACACACACACACACACACACACACACACAGAGATAAGGACAAAAACAGTCTGGTAAGGAGAAAGGAGATTCTCCTGCATTTAAAAACGGCATCTTGCTTGATACTGAAATAGAATTCTGGTCCCCTTTGCAGCTGGATTGTGCTACTGAAGAAAAGGCACTTCCAGCCCTGAATAGTGTATGTTAAAAAAAAAAATCATGATGATTTTGGGAGCTCAACCTCTGCGGGAAGTGTGGCCCCTGGCCACGATGTCAAGGTCTGTCAGCCACAAACGTGTGTCCATCTGAGCGTTGGTTCCGAGGAGACTCCTCATAAAGATATAGAATCCCTCCCTCCTCCTACCTCCCAAAAGGCTGAACAGTGTATAGTATGTTACCTTTAAATAAATCAATAAAAATGCTGGGAAAAGAAAATAAAAATATTGTCCTTGTTTGTTTTATTAGCCTATACCTAACTACACCTGGTAATAAAAAAAGAAGCTCAAGTGCTCTATGCATGGCAGGACGTGGTTAAATACCCCACAGTCCCAAACAACAACAAAAGAAAAAAAAAATCACTCAAACATTTGTAAGTTTTCTTTAATGTTTTACATGTGTGAGTCAGCTATCCTTACTCTAATAACAACCAAATGCTTTAAGATTTTTCCTAAGTTTTCAGGTCCACCTAAGTTTACACAGTGGATAAAGAAGGATGAATTGAAAACAAGGATGGCTTGTGAAACAATGAAAGACTTTTGGAGGAAAGCCAGGAGGCTGCAAGCTCTGATTTCAAGAGGAGAGAGTAGGCCAATGAATTTGATTTGAAAATTAGAAAGAGAAAAGTATATAGTTATGCAAGCTGGGTCCAGGGCCCAAGCAAGGTTTTGGACATTATCCAAATTGATCAGCATTAATGCTGCAAAATTCCAATAATTTGGATGTTGTTAATTCAGGATTTATGATTATTCAGCAAAAATAAAATTTACCTTTTCCTTATCAGTGAAGGCTCTAGCTGATCCAAACTTTGTTTAAATAAAAATATCTGTAGGAAACCAGGAAATACTTACAATACGTGGTACATTAGAAGTAACCCATTTAAGGGGCGCCTGGGTGGCTCAGTTGTTAAGCGTCTGCCTTTGGCTCGGGTCATGATCCCAGGGTCTTGGGATCGAGCCTTGCATTGAGCCCCGCATCGGGCTCCCTGCTCAGCGGGAAGCCTTCTTCTCCCTCTCCCACTCCCCCTGCTTGTGTTCCCTCTCTCTCTCTGTCAAAAAATAAATAAAATCTTAAAAAAAAAAAAAAAAGAAGTAACCCATTTAATGCAAACAAATGCCATGTTGATTAAGAATTCTTATGTATTTCACTCGACAGGACTTTTGCAACTTAAGCAAAGCAGTTAAGAAAAAAAGGGGAGTATTTTGTAAGGATACTGGAAAGAAATGGGCAGGTCTGAATTCCACCAGAACTGGGAAATGAAGCGACTAAACTCTGCCTCCTCCCAGCACTCATTTCCTCTTACCTCTGACTGGCTTTATTTGCTGGGCTACTGCTTGCCACCAATTTACATCTTTCCAACTCTAAAACCCAAAACCTCTTTTTCTCAAGATCCCCAAATGGAAACATCCTAGGTGTGACTGTTATTGGCCAGGAGTGGATAGGATCCCAACCTCTAGAGCAAACAGTCTGACAAGCCATAGGGACACTGGGATTGGCCAGGTTTCAGTCACATGACCACAGAGCTCCAAGGTGCAGATTTTGACAGCCCACACACATTTGAAGAAGTGAAGAATAGTGTACCAAGGGAAGGGCAGTGCTGGACAGATCAAAAACAAATATGGTTCTTAGTTACATCTATTTAAATGAGACCACTGCATGGAGCACTGGGTGTTATACGCAAACAATGAATCATGGAACACTACATCAAAAACTAATGATGTAATGTATGGTGATTAACATAACATAATAATAAAAAATAATAAAAATAAATGAGATCACTGACTTAAACATTTACCTTTTTTCAAAACACATTATCATCTAATCTTATATTTTTCGCTAATTCTAATTAGCCTTCAGCTAATTTGTTCAAATCAGAGACATCTCAAGATGTTTTTCTTTTATGTATTTTTTATAAGGGAAAGATTGTATTTGTTTTGTTTTGTTTTGTTTTAAAGCCAAGAGAAGGGCTCTGAATGTAGCCAGGATCACTATAATTCTGCAAACTTTATGGAATAATAATTGAGATGAATCCAATTTTTCACTAAATCAAAAGGTAATCCTGCTAAATATTAAACTATACCATAACGACATCAAAAGTATTTCTTTACCTCAAAAGCACATACCAGTATTTTCAAGTATATCGACATGTAGACAAAATCTGCAACTCAAATGCCATTCATTTTTTTAAAATGTAGAATAAAAAAGAAAGAAAAAGAAAAAAACCTGCTTTATGTCTTTTACTACGTCTTGTATACATTCACAATGAGACAAAAGAAAACTTTGTAACATGCATTTCTCTTTCACTGATTAGAATAAAACACAAAATGCCCTTGCAAGTGAATAATCTACTGAAAATACCTTTACAAACACCATGTATTTATTAGTTAAAATGGAATAATCATGATCAAACTAATGAGATCAAAGGAATTGGTCTCATTCCTAAGTGGCTAATAATGAATATTTCCATGTGGCTGCTGCACGGTATCAGCTAAGGGCAACAATTCTATACCCAAAGACAACAGCCATATGTCAACCATATATGCATGTGGCATGTATTATCTTACACATTTTTATTATCCTCCACAAAAGAGCCTATGTTCATTTTTTAATATAGGCAATTGCATCCTCTAGAGATGAGCACAGCAAATGAAGAATCAAAACATCCCATGTTCCTCATTACAACTGTAAATTGAACATATGCCTTCGTACAACTTAGGCAGTGACCCCAGCTGTAGAATAACCAACTACAGTGAGGTCTTAACCCTCCTGAAGTTTGTTTTTAATTACCTTATACACATTGTAAATGACTAAATAATCTTACAATTTTCTAAATTAGTTATCATTTCTGTGCTCAATTTAAGCTGCTGACAATGCAAACAAATATTCCCAGGTCTTTCAAGGAGCAGTAAATTAAAATCAGTGTTTCATAGGTATTATAAATCAAAAAAAAAAAAAAAGACTGCTTTTTATGGTTTTCAGGTTAGAGGTCACTTATCAATTCAATTCAACAAAAAAAAATATTTTAACATCTGATATTTAACCACCAGACTTTTCTACACCCATTTTTTTCAGTGACATGATCAATACGTTCAGACATTAATAGTATTTAAGCCAATATCTGTAAAACCAATATAAGAAAAAATCTGGGTTTTGGGGAGCTTTCCAACCGACAAAAGAAAAACACTGAAAAATGACATTGCGAATAAGTTACAAACAATATCTTGTTTTCCTGATAAACTGATATTAAGTGTAAAATGCATTTTATGATGCAAGCTTACCCTCATGCAGGAAACAAATGAAATTTAATAGTATTTTTAATAGTATTTTTAAAGTCAGATCGGACAATTTTCCTTTTCATCTTACCCTGGGAAAGTTCCGCATTCCGTCCTCTAAAATCTCCTAAGAAATAGGCAAATCACCACATATCAACTGCAACATCCCCATTCTTAACTCCAGGTGATATTAAATAGCTATGTGAAATCTATTTTCTTATTAAACTCACAAGAAAAGAGACTTTATTTAGACCCATACCCACCTTCAGCTGCTTCAAACAAGTAAAGACACCATAGTAATGTTAGTAGAGATTGTTGGAGGCCTCTAGTATTGGGTGCCTGGAATTGTTATTTTCACCTTTCTGGTTTTATTTATTTTTTTCATTTCTATTTCTCTCTATGGTTAGAAATATTTGCAGATGTAATTAGTTAAGGCCAATTGAAACCAGAGTTGACCCCTCATCTAGCATGACTTGTGTCCTGATAAAAATCAGAAACTTGGACACAGACATGCACACAGGGAGAACACCCATGAACACAAAGACAGAGATTGCGGTGAGGAATCTACAAGCCACGCAACACCGATGATCACCAGCAAACCACCAAAAGCTCTTCACTTACAGCCCGCAGAAGGAACCAACCCTGCCAGTACCTTCATTTCAGACTTCTAGCCTTCTGTACAGTGAGACTATGAAATTCTTAAATCCACCCAGTTTGTGATACTTTATTATGATAGCCCTGGGAAACTAGTAAAGAGTCTGTAACGTAAGACCCACAGAACTCAGTTAGGATGATGTCTGACACACCTGGGATCATAATGCTTTCATGTGAATACACAGAATTGTTTGACACCAACCTTCATATCAAACAACCTTAACCAACCCCTAAGCCATGTCACTGCAAAGTCTAATGTACGGTTTTGCTCAATAAATCTTTACTTAACCCATAGATTTTTGGAGTATCCCCACAATGTCCTACTTTCCCCCTAAATTTTGTATTTTGCTCAATGGCCCCAAATATGATAGATTCCAAAAACGACACTTGACCAAAGTCTCAAAATGCTAGTTAGATGAAACTGATGTAAGCCAGAAAACTTAGTGAGGAACAGACATACTTTCGGGAGTTCTGTTATTTTTAAATCTTGACCTTCCTTGTTTACAAAAGGAACAACAAAAAACAATCAAGTTAGGACATACAAATACAAATCTACACATGGTAGCCCCCATTAATTCCTGATAATTTATGACAATTTTAGGAATTAACATCTCAATTATTTTATGTGAAATATTTATAATTAGACTATAAAAGAGACAGAACTACAAAATAATGGAATTGGCTAATATATTAAAATTTATACATCTAATGAATATTGCCCACTTCGGAGAACATTAGACCATATTTATATTAATAATATTCTTCATCTTAGAAACCAAATGTTCTCAGTTCCTACCTCCTTTCAAGGGCATGATTTGATGCAAGTCACTTTCTATTCCACCCCATCCATAGCAGGTGACACCAGAGATAGGTACCTGCGCTCACACCGATTTACAATCCTAGCTTCCATCTTTGCAGTCTTAATTTTCCCAGTAGAATTACACAATTAGCTTTTGAGTCCAAATATATCACTGAATTGGTTCCTATGATCCTACAGTGGTGCAACCATAAAATGGGTAGCTAATAAGCGTTCCCCCTTCTCCAAAAACCTTAGTAAATCCATCCGGAACCAACAATGTATAAAACAAGGAAATGTTTGTGTTATGTACCCAAAACTACAAGGATCTTCTGGAAATATAGTCACATTTGCCAAACCGTTTCTCCTAATTTGTTTATTCCTCCTCCTTTGATTATTTACCATCTGAACTTCCATCTTCTTATGTACATCTAGTAATCAAGTAAGCAAGAAGCCACCATCAAAACAGACATCTGCTATGGAGAAAAATGACTCCAGGATAACCCAATGCTAAGTCAGGGCTGCACAAAACCACAGGAGCACTCAACATTCACAATATCACAGTTCGGTTCCGGGATACAACGTAGCCCCATCACGGGAAACCTTGTTCAAGATTTGTCTCCTGTATCCAATGCAGTATATTAGCTGAAAGGTTGAGCTCTCTCATTCTGCTTTCAGACCCTAACTTTATAATTGATAAGACTGAAGTTCAGTTTCCTTACCAGAGCTCAGTGTGAGGTAACAAATGCAGGTCTCCTGATTCCAAAATCACGTTTCCCTCCATTATACAGACACTTTGCCAAGAAAGAAAGAAAGAAATGAGGACCACACTATTTACAGCCCAATGTTTTGTTTTGTTTCAATGTACTTTGAAGGATAATGAAGGTGTTTCCTTTAGTGACACATCTCTCTTAATGGATGTTTTTTTGAGAGGAATAGCATACACTTCTGAATCAGAGAGAGATCATTTTTTTAAATTGATATTTATTTATTTTGACAGAGAGAGAATGGGCACAAGCAGGGGAGTGGGAGATGGAGAAGCAGTCTCCCCACTGAGCAGGGAGCCCGATGCGGGACTCGATCCCAGGACCCTGGGATCATGACCTGAGCTGAAGGCAGACGCTTAACTGACTGAGCCACCCAGGCGCCCCGAGAGAGATCATTTGTAATCCTAGCTCTTCCACTCTCTGGCAGTGTAAACTTACAAAAGTTAATCCATTTAAGATAAAAATGAATGAACAAAAAACTTGAATAATAATTCCTAACATTTGGAACACTGGTAAGGATTGAATATTCACATTTGTTAACTGTTTTGTATAATGACTGGCAAGCAATAAGTGCTCAATACATGTTGACTTTCTGCCCTCTCACTGGTCAATTGTTAATATTTATAAAACATTTCCTAATGTGCTAAAATAATGACTGGGTCACTTTCAAAATCTCCACACTTACTCAAGAAGATTACGTCATTACACAAATTTCAGGTTTAATTCATGTATTATCTCATTCTTCTCCAGAAAATCTTTTTCTGACCATTGACTAGATCATCAGTGTATATTAAAATCATGCTTCTCTCAGCACTGTGGATTCCTGGGCTCTGGGCCAGCTCATGAGGAGGTACTTTGGTTTTGAAGTATAATTTTCTCACCTGAAAAAAATGGGCTTTCTGAGGCATCAGAATGAAGGAGGCACAGATAATAAAAAAGAACATAAGCATGGACATAGCTTTCTTACTTCAGATATGGAGGTGCCAACGTCTATGGAAAGTTTGGTTTGAGAACCAAGAGGGATTGATGTTTTAAAATATTCACTTGGAAGAATAAACACCATGAGCACGTTTCCAGTAAAATTATAGATGCTTTAGTATAGTACTGTTTTAACAATATTTCAGCTTTTCTTCCACAACTAATACAAAGCCTCACTTTCCTAGAAAGTGAACGTGATAACTATCCAACCCACAGTGAATAGGGGGTACAAAAAAACACACAAAATATTTTTCATATCTCCACTGTGTAGCCACCTGCTTTCTGTTACATGTTTAATCCTTTTGCAAATAAATTGGGAAATGAGGGAAACTATGCCTATCTATCCTCTTTGTTTCCAAGCAAATTGGTTAGCTTTTAGAATCCTGCATACTTAATGGGTGGTACACCTGCCCAGATCCCCTTTTCAGGACCTAGGCACTCATTCCCTAGGTGCTAAAGGCAAGCTGCCTGCTTCCCCTGGTCCCTGCTGTGGCAGCCAACATCCAAACACAGCTCAATGCCAGGTATGAAAGCCTGTCCCCTTGCTCAGTTGGGAATAAGGGTCATCCCTTATTTGACGGGTCGTCCCTGTGGGATCAGCTGAGACATCTGTTGTGACTTCATTTCAGATGAACTTTTCTTCCCTTTGCCTAGAGCTGTTTACTTCACCTCTCACAGGTGTTCAGTCTAAGAGCACTCCCCCATAAACTTCCTACATGCAAATCTCCATCACAGAGTCTGTTTCCTTTGGAACTAGTTCTAAGACTTCCTGTTAAGTATAGTTTGTTTGTTTTTAAGGTAGGGACTATTTGATAAAACTGTAGCAAAACAACTAGCCCTTCTTCTGAATGATGGCTGCCTCCGTTTTTAACTTAAGTAACATGTGAGTTTAATAAGTCCACTGGAGAAACCTAAGCACACACACACAACACTTCCTAGGAACAAATTGATGAGGAAAGCAGCAATTTTTAGGACTAGCTTGGAGAGAGCCAACAGCATAAGTGATTAAGAATGGGTTTGCCAATATAGTTCCAGGATATGAACTAGAGGCCCATGGGCACTAAGCTAAGTGCCAAAATCATGCAGAGGCAAAATGGCAATTGTCTAAAAATCCTTCCTTTTTTATTTTATGAAAGAACCAGCAGAGAGAATCTATGATAGATGCAGTTCCGTTGTGGAAAACCTAAAGGTTAGAAAAGTATACTCAGACATTTTTAAAGGAATATTCCTAAATGTTTCCTTACAGGAAAAAAAAAAAAGTCAGTATAAAATGAGAGATGTGTAAGTATATGAACTTCACTATAAGAGAGTTCATTTCAGTTTACCATGAGTCCAGAAAGCAAAGGATACTATTTTCAAAACTAAGAAAAGTTCCAGATCAGCCCCTCCAAACAGTTTCTAAGTATTTGTATTTTTGTAAAGAAAATCACTGATAACATTTTGCTATTATTTTTTCCCCAATGTGCTATGTTGAAATTCCATTACAGAGAGCCTCAAACATCATTATCCAGGACAATTCCCTATTATTATGTTGGAAATGGAACTTAATTTTAGGTTTTCAATTCCAAGTCCTAAGTGGGAACTAAATGTCACAGAACAAAATGTCACGCAATGAGATTGGATACTCAAATATGTGACAGTAACCAGATGTTTCCCTAACAATTACCACATAGCAAAAGCCAGTCAAAGAAATGAGGTACAATGCTTCTCACAAGTCAGCGGGCTTCCACATTGTTATGTGGCATGCTGGTATTTGCCAGTTTATATTCTGATGAGCACACCCTGGATGCCTCTGAAGAAATACAGAATATAAAATATGGGTTATTTCTGTGAAAGACTTTTTTAAAGAAATTACTCAAAGAAGTCTCAAACAGGGCAAATCATAGTATCGACAATAAAATCCAGGTTCTCATTAAAATATGAAGCAAACAGAAATAGGTTCCTAATCATTCAACTAAAATCCTTCTCACCATCATCCCTGCCCTAATGCTCTCCCATTAACTACTTTGCCATTTGTGAGGCATGAGGAAAAGCAAAAAGAAATGGGATTTAGGAGACAGATGTTCAGCTCAGAATGAAGAAGCAAAATTAGAGTGGACCGAAGAACATGCTGCCCTCCACCTTGGACACTATTTATGTCCAGATCCTGAGTCTCAGTCCTTGGACTGGCCTCAACATTAATATAAAATTGCAAGTTTCAGGGAGCAAGTGATTTGTTTTAGGACTGATATCCCTCTAGCCTCTTGATATACAGTTTCAATGCTGTGGGAAAGTGGTGGCCAGTAGTGAAACCAAAGATGAAAAGCAGAAACATTCTTCAAGTCCAATGGAGATAGATACTCAAACCTCCATGAGACAAGGGTAAATATTAGTTTAAGGGACTTACTAGTTTAATGGATTCGAGAAAATATTTCAATAACCCAAGTCAGAAATAGGATATAGGGAATACAAAGCATTTGATGTAAAAACAAACTTAGATTAAAACAAATCTTAGAGATAGTCATATGGTATAACAATTTTACCCGAGAAAACATAAAATATATTTAATTCACCTTATATGTGCAATGTTTCTTTTCTGGAGGCTCTCAAGGATTATGTAAACTAGTATATTTGTATTAATATGTATGAGTTTAACATAGGACAGGATAACAATTTTGGAAGTGTTTAAGTTCTAAAATGTATCCTTAAAAACTTTTTCAAAAACCTCACTCTTCATTATATCTAAGATATTCCTGGGCAGCTAAAACACAATATAGTATATATTGGGTGTTTTTTTTTTTTAATTCTGAGTTTGTTAGCAAACCTTAAAATATAAAAGTATATAGTGTCCCTCTTTGTCTACTTTCACAAAAATAATCTTTGATGAAATTTGCATTTGTCTTCAGCAGTCTTGGTATGCAAAACGCAAGAAACAGGTGACTCCATCAATTTGGAGAGAAAAAGGCCAAGATTTTTCTATGATTTCACACAAATTTTAACTTGGTACATTTGTTTTAACTGCTGAATGGCATTCCATTTTATGAAAATAACATTATTCATTTATTCATCTATCCTCAAACCGATGCACATATAAGGTTGTTTCTAAATTTTTATAACCACTGATGCAGTGAAACATCTCATACACGTCCCTTGCTGTCCAAGGTCAAAAGGCCTCTTCAGTGTGTAATTAGAGATGGACTCTAGGGTTTTATCACCTTTGAACTTTCCCACATATTGTCAAGTTGCTCTCCAAAAGAAAAACTTTTCATTTTAACATGGTTCGTGTTTTCATGTCATTTTCAAGAGCTTCTTCCCCATCTTAATGTTATAAAGCTTTTCTTATAATTTTTTCTAAAGGTTTTGAAGATTTCTTTCATATTTAGATTTTCAATTCATGTGAACTTTTATTTGTTATAGTGTAGGATATGGATAAAATTTTATATGGACAGCAATTGGTATCCCTATTTATTTTCAGGTCCACCCTTGTCATATATATATATATATGACATATATATATCAGAATATATATACATTCCTAAATGTTTCCTTACACTATATATATATATAGTGACCATATATATTTTTTCATCCAAACCAAAAAGCTTTCGAAATTAAAGGGGGAATTGTTAACTAATAATGCTCAGACAACATGCATAAGCAAAAACTGTCCCAGGCAAACTGGGACATACAGTTATTTTACTCATAAACCAAATTCAAATATGTGTGTGGGTCTATTTTTTGACTACTTGGTTTCCTCTGTTAAAGCTTATCTATTCCTCCAGCTGTAACATACAATTTTAGTGATGAGTTTATAATGCCAGATAGTTTCAGGCCAGTTTTAACAAAATGTTAAGAAAGACATGATCTTACAGTATAAAACTATTTCATATAAAGTTCAGATGGGGCGGGGGGCGCCTGGGTGGCTCAGTTCGTTAAGCCTCTGCCTTCAGCTCAGGTCATGCTCTTGGGATCCTGAGATCCAGCCCCGAATTGGGCTCCCTGATCAGCGGGGAGTCTACTTCTCACTCTGCCCCTCCCTCTGCTTATGTGTGCTCTTTCTCTCTCTCTATCTCAAATAAATAAATAAAATCTTAAAAAAAATAACGTTCAGACTGGGAATGGTTATTTTCAGCACATAACACTGAGAAAGATTAATATGTAGAATATATCAAGAACCCCTACAAATTTCTATGAAAATAAAGAAACCACTTCATATCCATCAAGTTAGGAAAAATTGGAAATTCTGGTAACACTAAGTGTTGGAGAAGATTTGGTGAAATGGATAATCTTACATACTGCTGGTGTCTTGTCAAACAGAGAGGAAAAAAGGAGAACAATCTACTTACCTTCTTCATCGGAAATGTTCCAAAATGTTTCATGGCCCTTTTTATTTTACGTGAGTTTTCAAATCAACTCATCTTGTTCCTCTGAAAACTGGTTTCATCTGAGTGGTTTTTCTGCTCTCAACTGGCCACATCACAGTTTATTGCTGAGGAGAGTACCAGTGAATTTAAATTATTGACAATGTTGCTTTATTGCACCAAGGGATACATGTGCTTTACTACACTGAGGAATACAGATAAGGCACCATGACAGTCGTGGTGGAAAGATGCTGGGGGGGGGGAACTGTGATGTGAGTGACAGAGTTCAGGTGCCTCAAGCTGTCCTTTAGGATCATGGTGGTCATTATTTTTGAAACCCTTAAACTTATATTTTGAGATACTTAAGATTTCACATGCAGTTGTAAAAAATAATAGAGCAAGAGCCTGTGACTCTTTGAGCTAATTTCCCCCAATGGTAACACCTTGCAAAACTGTAATACAATATCACAACCAGGATACTGGGATGAAGAGAGTCAACATATAGGACATTCTCATTACCACAAGCCTCCCTTATAATGTTGTTTATAGCCACACCCACTTCCTTCTCACCCCCCTGCCCTTAACATCTGGCAACCATTAATCTGTTTTCTATTTCTGTGGTTTTGTCATTTCAAGAATGTGATATAATGAAATCATATAGCATGTAACCTTTTGGAAGCAAGGAAAAGCAAGAGAGGGGGTAGGGAAGGAGAAGAGAAATAGGAAGCATCATTTTGGGATTTTGACTGAACTGTTAAAAATGCATAGCCTAATTAGGGGGAATTTTTTTTTCATCAATCGTCTCCTTCTCTTGTTTCAACAGGTTTCTACCTCTTCTCCTGCATTTAGGTTTCCTCCTTTGTAATTGCATCCCTGCCAACTGTTCTGACAAATTTGTGAAGGGAACAGTCTGATATTCTAAACTCATGCAGCAGAGCCCTTCCAGGTGTACTCCTAAATCTAAATGGTGGAATAACGACTATTTCAATGAATGTGGTTACTATTTCTTTCACTTGCCAGCTTGTGATCCAGACTCAGTAACAGAATTTCTTTCTTGCTCAAACTCTGAACATGCCTTTTACCATTTCCTCCACACTCACTCATCTCCACCACATTGTTCTCACTGCTTCTCAAATACACAGGCATGAGGGCACTTCAGGACCTTTGTGCTTGCTGGTCCTCCTTTGTGGGACTCTTCGTCCAGAGTACCTATACGGCTAACTCGCTCATTTCAATCAGGTCTCTGCTTAAATGTTACTTTTCAGAAAGCCATTCCTAACTATTCTACATAAAATATTTTTGTACATGGATTCACTTTTATGCATGGCACTTAATACAATCTAACATATTGTATATTTGCATGTTTATTCTCCACTGGCATTTAAAGTCCATAAGAAAAAAATTCCTTTTGTTCACAGTTATATCCCCAAAACTTAGAATAGCTCCTGGCATATAGTTGGCAAGCAAACATTCGTTGGGCAAATGAACAAATAAATGATAAAAGGAATTTTCACCCCCTTCGGATGCTTGTATATCCCTAGTGATGGGGCCCAGGGAGATCTTACTCCTGCGTATTTTTAAGGTAGGAATTCAGAGAAAAAGTTTGGGAAAAAATCACAGAATTAACAGCAAAACAAAGAAGAGAACCCAAGCTTCAGGATCCAAAGCTTAAATTCAAGCTCTCCATGAATTCTGACACTTCTCTACTTTTACATTATTATCTAAATGTTATTATCTGAAATTCTTGCATCTGTTCAGCCCACTAGAAATTTCACAGACAGAACTTTTTTAACATAAAATTTATAGCAGGAGTTGGCTTCCTCAAATCAGGTCTAAATTACCCCAAGAACAGCCTTTCCCCATAGTATTTTGGCATTTCCCCTCCTGGCTCCAGTCAGATCCCAGAAGCCAAAAGGTGTTCCAAAGTGAAAAGTAACAGGAAGGAAAAATTAACCAAACTCTTGAAGCTCCAAAACTAGTGGTTTCAAGTTGCATTTGCATTTTTGTATGGATCAGTCATGAGAGATGAAGGGGAAGGGTTATTATTCAGTCTGAGCATTCAGGTTTGAGATCATTTCTTTTTGTTACGTTTACTTGGAGTTTCTTCGTTTAAATCTCCCTGGTGTCTTGCTGACAATTCATTTTTAACAAGGTCCTCCTTCATGTATATTTAGATAATTTTCTTAACGGGAGCCAGAACACATTTAACATAATCAGGACGGACCTAATTAAATGGAGGACTGATGTCGATCTTTCCAAAATACATAGAAAAGTTGTAAGATTTCTTTTTAATTGAGCATGAAATATGCAACAGATCTGTTGTCACCTATGTAGAATTACAGATTCAATAAGTATATGTGATAGTGTATACATACATATACAACAGTTTTCAAAGATACAGGAAAATAAAAAATAAACACTTTTAGAAAAGATTTTACGTGCAGTTGTTATGCAGGTCAGCCTAAAACCAAACTTACCAAGTTTGAGAAAGAACTACCTTCCATTCCTTCCGGTAGTATAAAAGTACATTCACTATACAATGATGAAAATCATTACCATGTCTTGCCTCATCTCATTATTGAACCCCTCCATGCCCAAGGTAAAGTAACAACAAATTTTTTCATAAACTATTTCACAGGTTTATTAAAGAACTGGCCTGAACAATCTCAGTGTGGTTGAGACAATATGGGTATTGGATCTGACATAACCTGCATTCAAATTTTGGCTTAGTCATTTAGCTGAACTTAAAGGAGGTTTTCTTATGATAAAATAGGGATTGTAATTCTCCCCTGGAAGGTTATTATAAAGATCTGAAACAATGCACACAAAGCTCCTAGCATAGCTTCTGGCTTCCAGAAAATGCTCAAGAAATGCAAAACCAACTGACTTGACCCCTAAATTTTTCAAGCCTGGCTTCAAAGTAATGACAAAAATTCATTTAAAAAAATGAAATTCACAATTCCATGACTGATCACTCTCATTTTTCTGAGGTTTTCCCTCTCACCTCTTTTCATATGGCTATTTCTTCTCCTGTGTTGGAATTACAGCTAAATATAATTTTATAGTTTTTTTTTAAAGCCTATGATTTAAGAAGTAGGAGAAGAAGAAACGAAGAAACACAGGAAAAGAATACCCCTTTGGGGGAATTACTGTTGTTTGATGGTCTCAAAGTCTGGTTGGCCAAGTATCTTCACATTTATATTCACACTCAGTTGGAATTTTCTTTTTCTTTCTAAGCAAATGACCACTGCGATCTAATACCACGGTCCTCAACCTGGGATAGTGGAGAGGAAAATCATATGTATGCATCAACTGTGAAAAAGTTTGTGAATTCTTCATCTCTTTATGTTGCATTAACAATCACTAGATGAATTCATAGGATCTCAAAAGTGGAATGTACAAAATTATCTGTGTGATGCGTGAAAAACTGTTAAGATATTTCAAGTGAAAAAGTAAACAAAAACTAAACTTTCATAAAATCCAACAAATGCACGGACACTGTTGACCTTGGAGTCCTTTTGTCTGATGGCTGTGATCACTCACTAGGTGAGATGCCTTGAGCGAAGAGCAAGGCAGACAGTGAGACCCTCCAGACTTGTTTGCTTTCAGCATGTTAGCATATAGTGGACTTTACATGTGGCCAACTAAGCAGATTTATTAGGTTATATTAGCCAGTTGTAATTCAACTAGCCCTAACAAGATGAGCTGGACAACGGACTTTAAAAGATTTCCATAAATATTCAGAATAAAGATAACCTTACTCATAGAAGCACAAGCAAACAATAATAGAAGTACTTCTATTCCTAGACCAAGCTTTAGCTTTATCACAAGGTTCAAAACAGTAACTGTGCAACCCAACCTGACACGGAAAGATGGCATACAGTTGTTGAAAATAAAAAGTCCATTTCTCCAAAGTAAAATATAAAGTCTATTTTTCCAAAGTAATATTTCATCAATGAGTTTGAAAATAAAGCTTTGTTAAAAAGTACACTCATTGAGTGGTGAGAGTAATTTGGAAACAGAGGCTTGGACATGTTTCTATCGTTACATGATTTTATATTGAAAATTAGATACATTTATTACTTCAAAAACTCAAGTATTTTTGCCTGTGCACACACATGGGCACACATGCACAGACACACATGCACTGTGAACCATTTTTCCTAATTCCATTTTCATAGCTTTGCCCCTAAAACAATCCTCTTCCTTATAGTTGGTTAAGAATTTGAAAATACAGAGCAAAGTGTTCTTCCTTCCTTTAACCTCATTCTAGGACTTTAAGGGTTTTATAATAAAGTGAATTTTAGTCAAAATATACAATTCCATAAAAAGAGTGTAATTGTACATATTCTAGGTGCTTTACTAAAGGCTGTGAGGTTGTAAAAAGTTAAGGACTTAAAATCTCTGAGATGGTAGCAATATAAAGGGAATCATGGACAAGTAGATAAATAATCTTGTACAAAATATAACGTGATAATATAGTAATATATTACAGAAAAGACTGAGTAAATTCTGGATTGTGGAGAAAAGGTATTCAAATTTGGCTATTCGAAACAGGGTAAGATTTAAACAGGTGATATTAGGTAAAGAGAAAGAGGAGAAGCAGAAAGCCAAATAAATAGTACCATCAAAGGCAGAAGAAGGATACTAAGGGAAGAGGGTACTGGGATAATCAATGCCTGGTTTTTCATTAATAGTTTTATCACATATGGATGTACTCCTAAGCAACTTACTGTTTAGTTTAACTTACTTTTGAACCTTATATGAAAGAAACCAAACTGTATGTATTTTGTAAATTTTTCCCAAATGTGGGTTTGAGACTCATCCATATTGAAAAATTGGCTACAGTTAATTCATATTTATTTTTGTAGTTTTATTTTATTTTATTTTTTAAAGATTTTATTTATTTATTTGACAGAGAGAGAGAGAGAGACAGCGAGAGAGGGAACACAAGCAGGGAGAGTGGGAGAGGGAGAAGCAGGCTCTGCACTGAGCAGGGAGCCTGATGCAGGACTCGATCCCAGGACCCTGGGATCATGACCTGAACCAAAGGCAGATGCTTAACCATCTGAGCCACCCAGGCGCCCCTATTTTTGTAGTTTTATAAAGATATCAGTAATTAATTGTTCTAGTATTAAAGAATCTAGGTTTTGTTTGCTTATTTTGTTTTGTAGTTTTTGCTGCTATAACACATTGTCTAGTATACATGCCTACCTAGGAGCAGGATTGATGGTATGTGTGCATTTATTACCTTACCAGGTAATATGAAATGGTTGTTCACAGTAATGGTAATCGTTACACTTGCATGATGTTCCCATTCCAACACATCCTCACCAACACATTGTATTTTTAGAACTTTAAAAAAAATTTTTAGTGACCTGGTAGTGTGAAATGGTAACACTGTTACCATTAATACTCATGAAAGTAAAAGTTAGTTAATAAAGATGAGTATTTCATAGGTTTGTAGGTCAATCTTGGCATAAGGTATGTCTTCAGTAACTGTTTCTTAAATAAATGAATAAAGAATAATCAAATAGCATTATGTGAATTCTATCAAATCATGAATAGTATTACAAGATCGTACTATTTTTCTGAAGGTACCAAGAATTTTGAAAACCAAACCCATGTTATTTGGAAAGTGTTGCTATATATCTTTTAGGGTTGTAGCTGATTCTTTAGAAACATAGTAGAATGGTATGCTTCTTATTTAACTCCAATTTTTCTTATCATTTGAGCTGAATCTATAAGAATATTTGCTTCTAATTAGAGTAATGCTCCCATAACATTAGCTTGCTCTTAAATTTCTCGAATTGTTTGATAGGCAATTTAAAATTAGATTTACTAATCATTATTTAACAGCTCTGTAGTTACAGATCACAGAAATATTTAAAAATCATGACCACAGATCAGTTGTAATTGTCTGCTCTACATCCACTATAGAAGCACCCCTAATGTTTTGTTAAATTAAACATAGGTTCCAGCCATGGTGAACTTATTTCAGGTTTATGAATGTGCCATGACCTTTGTGCCTCCAGGTCTTTAAATATGCAGTTCTGTTATTAATTCCTCCACCAGTTTCTGGGTCCATGATTTCTTGGACTCTACATATCAAAAAATCATCTTTTCTCATATAGACATTAACCCATTATGGCAGATACTTACAATCATTTCCTCCTTCCCCTTTTCACACAATCATATTCCACTTTATCACTCTTCCTCATTATTCTTTGAACAGATAAAAATCATGTAGAAAGCTATTATTTAAAAGTAATATTTTGAAACAAATAATACATTATATGTTAAAAAAATAGTAGGAAGGGAAAAATGAAGGGGGGGAAATCAGAGTGGGAGACGAACCATGAGAGACTATGGACACTGAGAAACAAACTGAGGGTTCTAGAGGGGAGGGGGATGGGGGGATGGGTTAGCCTGGTGATGGGTATTAAAGAGGGCATGTATTGTATGGAGCATAGGGTGTTATACGCAAACAATGAATCATGGAACACTACATCAAAAACTAATGACGTGGGGCGCCTGGGTGGCTCAGTTGGTTGGGCGACTGCCTTCGGCTCAGGTCATGATCCTGGAGTCCCGGGATCGAGTCCCGCATCGGGCTCCCTGCTCAGCGGGGAGTCTGCTTCTCCCTCTGACCCTCCTCCCTCTCATGCTCTCTGTCTCTCGTTCTCTCTCTCTCTCAGATAAATAAATAAAATCTTTAAAAAAAAAAAAAAAAAAACCTAATGACGTAATGTATGGTGATTAACGTAACATAATAAAATTTAAAAATAAAATAAAAAATAAAAAAACAAAAAAATCTGCAGATTAAAAAAAAAGTAATATTTTCAGTATTGTAAAGTAATGTTTATGTTTAACAACATCCACAGAGTCAAGAAGCCAATGGATATTTTTCTTATTAAAGACATATGTTAAAATAAAATTAATGGTGTAGTCAACAGACTCTTTTGTTTGTTCTTTACACCTTTAACATTTGTGAACAGTTATATTTTTGCCAGCATAAATTTTCTATATATTTTTAGGATGACTATTTTCATAAATCTATATTAACTATTTGAGATAATCCCATTTGGGTTTTTCCACTTAATAGTTTGAATAAAGAAGAAAATGTTTAATTCACCATTCCAATAAGGGTAGTAAAAAATAAATAATTTCCAGGAAAGAAATAAAAGAATCAAGTCAATAGAATTATGCAGACACAAAATTAAGTATTTTTACTTACCCAAGTATGATCATATCAGGAAGTTTCCTGAAACCAAAGCAACTTTCTTGGTGAGCCCTTCCCCTCCATAAAATGCAGAATATAAGATTATTTCTTAGAACTTCCCATTTTGTTTTGGTTTTCTATTTGCTTCCCCTTGAAAGAGTGCACCACTTCCCAGGTTTTAGACATTTTTATTCATCTATGTCTGTAGAGTTTAATAATAGAAACATACTATTTTGGAAGGGTATGTATATAGTATTTTCAACTTTATGCTCTACACATTTTTCTAGACATAAAAGATCAGTTCTGCACACGAGAGGCAGAAATGTTTCAAATTCTATCCTCCTACTCCCAACATTCAAATTCTTCCCCTAGGCTATAAGGAAGGCTGGAAAAGCTCCAGGTACTTCATCGCCTGCTTCCTTTTGCAGGGAATGTTTCCCGTTACTTTGAGGAATTATTGGGTTTGCCTTCTCTAAGACACTAGTCATTCTATACAAGGAGTTGAACTAGCATTTCAGTTCTGTTGCAAGAACATCAAGCTTTACCCTCACCCTCCAGAGTTCCTTCCCTAATGAATAACTTAGGTATTTTAAAAACACAGTATGTTATCCCATGAGTAAAGGGATATTATAAGGAAATAGAGACTAGAGATCTAGCTCTCCCTTGCCTGGAGGACTTAATGTGATGTGCTGATGTGTTGCATTGAAGGTTCTTCAAACTGGCCATCCTTATATCCTCTTCCCAAAATACTAACCCATTTGATATCTTCCTTATGTTTAATTTTGTGAAACAGTTCTTTTTAAGTCTGATTCTAGTCATTTTTTCAAATTCTTGAATGTTTTGTATTTCACTCCAAATTACTGAAAACTACCAATTAAAGCTAGATATGGAATTAGTTATTGATTTTATTTAATATTTGATAATATGAGTATAGATACTGAAGAAGAAACAATATTCTTTGTACTTTCTCATATTATGTCAATACATCTTGTTAAAGAAAGTGTTTTGTTACTTCACCCTGTGATCTCCCTTTGTGTGTCAATTAAAGCAATTTACACACACACACCTGCATAAGGAAGCAAATCCTACGAGTTGGACCAAATCTAATCTTCTGCATGTTCTATAATAATTCCCACTGAAGTAATTTAATTAATTTTAAATACTTCTTGGATTTTTAAGATTTTATTTTATAATGCTGGTGTTTTTTCCAAATTCTGTAAAGAATTTTACTAATTTTATTATTTCAAGTTACCAAGTAACTTTGATAGTTAGCATATAACTTTGTGTTTTTATGTTTGTACTGGACATTCTTACCATAGATGAGTAGTCTATAAAATGAATTCAGAAATCCAGCTATAAGCCATCCCATCATAACTTGGGCCTGTGAATCCCAGGGGAAAACATAATTCAGCTGCATCTCAATAGCTTGCAGAATAATTAGGACCCATAGGTTTGGAATATCATCTAATCAATTCCATTCACTATTGAGAATTCAAAAATGTTATTTTTCTTGTAACCTCTCTCACACTGTGATATGAGGTGAATACAAGACAGTCCACCTTTGACCAAAATTAAGACAACCCACTATTTGGGGGCAAGTGTCAGGTGAGCACCTACTGTGGATTTGACGGTAAGTATTTTTGTCTTATGATTAACCGCTTCTCTTTTAAGAGGTTCTCCAACCATTTCTATTTAGGAATATGCTTAAATAACCCATTTCTATTTCCCAAAATTGATCTAAGGGGCACAAAGAGTGGTAGGACTGAGAGCAGCAAATGGAGAACCTGCCATCTCATCCCAGTCACTAGTTTCTGTTTGGTTTTGCTTTTTAGACATTTGTTCCTAGCAAGGGTAATGCTGTGAAGGAAGTATATGACAATTTTCTATTTTAATGGAATTAGTGGTCTTGCTGGGAACAAAAGAAATGGAGACAAGATTTATACATGTGAAACAGAATTTTAAAAGTGAATCGGGTTCTCACCCCAATGTTGGTACCCCAACTAGAATACACGTGGCGTGGCAACAAGGACCTTGGCTGTCTTACTTAGCTCTATCCTCAAGGCCTGAGACAGCGCCTGGTACACAGTAACAACCAACTCTGTGATCTGGACTGTCACTGACCATCACCTTGACTGTGAAGATGGCAGCATGTGGGGAAAAAAAGAAAAAGAGTTCATTTGACCTAGAGCGCTTGCAGAGGCTCCTGGGAGCAAGCAGGATCTGAAGAATCAGGTGCGTCTTTGACTCTTACAGAGCCATTAACTGGGAACTAATGAACATCTGTAGCAACTGATAAGGAACTCTCCTGAACCACACTCCCCTGACTTCCAAATCCTACACCACATTTGAAAACCATTTCTTCTTCTACCAGCACGACTACTATTTAGTGCTACCACTAATAGTTAGGTAACTTTTAACATATTTATTTTTGAAATATTTCCTCTCATGAGCTTCCTGTACACAAAAATTCTATTATTTCCATTGAATATTTTTGAATTCCATCATCACCAGGTGTGATAAGGTGCTGAGAGTATAAATATGAATGAGAAATGGTTCGTTCCTCAAGGACCTCAAAATCCACTATGCTTAAAATATAATTCCCATACTGAATAATAAATGCTATAGTAGGAAGCAGAGAAGCCAGATATTATTGGGAACCAACTGTGTTCCAACCTTAGGATCAAGCAATATTCTATGACTTTACATGATCTTGCAAGTTAGGTCCTATAATATCTAATGTTAAATCTGAGGATTCTGTGTTCACAGAGACAGAATATCTTCCCAAAACAAGAACTGTACTCCTGAGATCCATACTTCATCGTGCTGACTATTCTGTGCTACAAGTTGTAGCTCACTCCTCAACTCCCATTATACTCCATCATACTGATTACCCCGTAGGGGGTTGCCTCTTCCATTTGTCTCTTTGCTACCCCTCCTCCTCTGATCCCCTGGTGTGTCCTCTGGCATGAGGTAAAAGAAATACATAATTATCTAATCTTAGATAAGATAAGCTTAGGTAGATGTTTTTAGAGTCCTAAAATTTCTTCTCATTATCAATGAAACCATATAATTTGATACAGTGACCTCATATTCTGTGTTTTAAGAAATGCAAAACTGCTGTTGGGTTATGGGAAATCTAAGGCACCACTCAAGCTGATTCAAATACTGTTTTACTGCAGATGCAATGAACTCAACAGGAATATGTTCCCATAACTATTACAAGGCTTCGGGGAGTTTAGATGCATCCCCTTTGGCCACACAGAGCCTTCAGTCTAAAGAAATAATATCAAAGTGATATTTTCCCTTAAATCTGCTAGATGGTTCAAATACTTAAATTCATCTGTAAAAACCTATAAGGACTTACATATATTTCTATTGTTTTCATCTGAATGGAGATCACCAGATTGCAGGTTTTAAAAAATGCACTCTGCTAACTAGACCCCCAAACTTAAATTGTGAGTTCAAAACAAACTTGTAAAAACTAATAGATGCCTTTTATGTGTCCTAAGTCTTGCCTCTGATTTTATAAAATTCTTTTTCCAATGGCATCATTCATATAAAAGAAATATGTTTAAGTTTTTCCCTCTTTTCCACATTTGTGGTAACGATTCACTCCTAGTTATTAATATCATAATACAGAAAGTGTACTTCTCTGAACAATGGTGTGGCCACTGTGGCTGGGAAAACATGAGAATTTGCTTACAAAGAATTAGCCACCAAAGCAAATAAACTGGTTTTGAACTATACAAGCTGCCCACAAAATATTTCTGGGCTTTTTGACCCTGTTTTTCCTTTGGGTAAACGGAACTCAAGGACATGAATACCAATGCTGCCATAAAGTCCACTTTACTGAATCCTCACTTTCTTTTGTTTCTGAAACAATGTTACCCCTGCAGAGGGTAACAATGATCTGATACAAGCCTTCATGGTCCATCTCCCTTTCTTCCAGCTCAAGTACATTTTAAAGTTACTTTGACAGAACAGAACAGCAGGAGCTAACATATCCTTTTACCTTTCTGGCAACATTTCATATTTTAAATGTTTTAGATATTTAATTTGGTATTCTTATCTGAAACAGAGAAGTAGGAAATAAAATTGGGCATAACATTCAGTCATAGAACAGTGATAGTTTTAGGCCATGTGATGACAACTGTCTTTTATACAGATTCTCTCTCAGACAGCAGAATGAAAAGGTAATCTTACTTGTATATAGAGAACTGAGTATTTTATTGCCTCTGCATTTGAAGATTTTGTTTCTTCTGGACTGACAAGTTCTTAGAAATAATTCCATACAATTTGCTTCACTTTGCTTCCTACACAATTATTTAAGTATCTTTGTTCACTGTCTGATACGTACCACCTTCTCAAACATCTTCAGAATATTTGAGACAAATATTTGAACAAATGAACAAATGTATATAGAAAAATAAAAATCATATCCTTATGGAATATATGATGGCCCTCTAAAATAACGACTTAACCCACAAATGGGTCGCTTTTAGTGTATCTACCTTTCTATGATACTGGTTACAGAAATACCAGATGTTTTTACTTAGGTCACTGTGGTGGCCTGAAAATAATTATTTCCTCTTTTGAGGGTCTTGCAGACATGTGGCAGAGAAAAAATGTCCAGTGCCTTGTAGCTCTGGTGGAGACACACATAATGGTACATCTATCATCAAGTCAGCTAGGAAGAAACACCTTGGCAGCTTACGAACATAACAGTGCCATATTATATAATGTGCCTTATAAAACATAGGCCAAAAAATCTATATTAAGGAAATAGGAATCTACCATGTTTCAAGTCAGTGTTTTGAAGAAAATTTAACATTTAAGTTAAAAGTAAATAAAAGCTGAACCATATCCAGACCACATTTATCCTTCACTTGCAAGTTAGTATCTATTAATAGGTTCACCCTGTAAGCAATTCAGAAAGACATTTTTTTTTTATGAAATTCACAGTGACACGTTGGGTTCCAAGAGATCTGAAGGTCTTTTCAACTGTCACCTTCAACAGGCTTATTCAGGAAATCTTTTTTTTTGTCCCCTCCTTATAACTTATTAAGCATATGTTGTTGGGTGATGAGATGCCATGATGCAGATCACATGCCTTTTCTGTCCACAAATTATTTGAACTCAACCAAAGCTATTTCAGATGTATTGTTGAAAACAACAGTTCTTGTCAATCTGTGTTGCATATAACAATTGCTGAGTTGTGAGTACATCATCAGAGATTTGAAATAATACCAAGATTATGATGAACCATGAGAAGTCCAAACCAACGAATAAATTAATTTCTTTGAAGGGCTCTGAAAATCTTGACCAGGCTTTTTTAATGACATCCTATATGTGGAAAAATAAGTTAACTTTACTAAATTAATGAGCGTCCAGTCATTAAACTCCACTGTAGATTTCTGTTCAATTTCAAATTGTTCCTACTAGTATACAGCAATACAACCGACTTTTACATTTTGACCTAGTATCCTCTGACCTTGCTAAACTCAATTTTTAAATCTAATATCTTTTTTGTAGGTTCTGTGTACACTCTTCATAGACAATCATGCCATCTATAAACAGAGTACGTTTTACTCCTTTCTCTCCAATCTGCATGGAATTTATTTATTTACCCATTTACTTCCCTTGTTGCACTGGTTAAGACTTCCAACATAATGCAAAATTGAAGTGAGAGGAGAGTGAGCATACTTTCCTCTCTCCCAATCTTAAGGGAAAAGAATTCAGTCTTTCTCAATGAAGTATTATGTTAATTAATTTGGGGGGTGGGGAGGAGGGGAGAAGACCTTTTTTTGGGTTGGGAAAATAATCTTTAATTTCTAATTTGTCAAGAATTTCATCATGAATGGATGTTGAATTTTGTCAAAACCTTCTTCTGTATAAATATGATCATATGGATTTTCTTCTTTAATTATTGATATCCTGATTGCATTGATTTTGAGTATGGAACGAGCCTTGTTTTTCCAAGATAAATTCCATTCAACCTTGGTGTCATAACATTTTCTTAAAATTGTTGATCCTAATCTGATTATATTTTACTTAGGATCTTTGTATATGTTTTCATGAGAAATACCAGCCTATGGTTTTCTTTTCCTGTAATGTCTTTGTCTGGTTTTGTTAAAAGGTTCTGACTTGGGCACCTGGATGGCTCAGTCAGTTAAGCATTGGCCTTCGGCTCAGGTAATGATCCCAGGGTTCTGGGATCGAGTCCCACACTGGGCTCTTTGCTCAGCAGGGAGCCTGCTTCTCCCTCTTGTGTGCTATCTCTCTCTCTCTCTGACAAATAAATAAATAAAATCTTAAAAAAAAAAAAAGGTTCTGACTTTATAAAATGAATCTAGAAGTTTTCACTCCTCTTCCGTGGTCTCAAAGAGTTTGTGTAGAACTGATATTTCTTTCTTGAATGTTTGGTATATCAAGTCCATTCTACTGAACATACTTTAAAATCAGTAATTTCATGTAAACTAACACCATTTGCACCATAGGTAGGAATCCTCAATGTTTTAAAGATGTCACTTCTCAAATTGACTTTTTGGATTTATTTAATTTAAATCTAAATTGTAATAGGGTTTTACAAAGAATTTGATAAGTTGATTCTACGTTTATGTGGAAGAATTGAAAGTATTTCTAAAGAAGGATAAGAAGATGGTGTGACAACAGATGAATGGATGAAGATGTGGTACACACACACACACACACACACACACACACACAGGAATATTATGCAGGCATCAAAAAGATGCGATCTTGCCATTTGGATGACATGGATGGAAATGGAGGGTAATTACGCTAAGTGAAATAAGTCAATCAGAGAAAGACAATTATCATATGATCTCACTGATATGCAGAATTTAAGAAACAAGGCAGAGAATCATACAGGAAGAGAGGAAAAAATGAAACAAGATGAAACCAGAGAGGGAGACAAACCATAAGAGACCCTTAATCATAGGAAACAAACTGAGGGTTGCTGGAGTGGGGGCGGGATAGAGTGGCTGGGTGATGGACATTGGGAAGGGTATGTGTTATGGTGAGGGCTGTGAATTGTGTAAGACTGATAAATCACAGACCTGTACCCCTGAAACAAATAATACATTATATGTTAATTTAAAAAATTTTTAAAAAGAAGATGGTGTGATAAGCCCCCATGAAACATCAATGCTTATTGTAAAGCTATAATAATTAAGACAGTATTGAGGGCATGGGATAGACAAATTAACTAATGTAACTAAACTGAGAGACCAGAAACGAACCCATACATATAAGGATATGAGAATATGAGACAAATTAAAGAAATGGGTTATAATTCCCTGAAGAAAGGTTGAGCCTTTAAAAAAAAAAAAAAAGTCTGGGACTACCAATGATAAGGCCATAAAGGAAAACTAAAATTTAATTACTACCTTATGCTATTTATAAAAATTTCTAATGGATTAAAGACATGTGTAAGATGGGACACCTGGGTGGCTCTGTCCGTTAAGTGTCTGGCTTCAGTTCAGGTCATGATCCCGGGGTACTTGGATCGAGTCCCACATTGGGCTCCTTGCTCAGAGGGGAGGCTGCTTCTTCCTGTGCCTACCGTTCCCCTGCTTGTGCTCTCTCTCTCTCTGACAAATAAATAAATAAAATCGTTTAAATAAAATAAAAAGGGGGAGGAGCAAAATGGATGAGGAATAGGAGACCTAAATTTTGTCTGATCCCAGGCATTCAGTTAGATAGTTATCAAACCATTCTGAACACATACGAACTCAACAGGAAATCAAAGAAAAGAATAGCAGCAACTCTCTGAACAGAAAAGCAACAACCTTCTGGAAGGTAGGACGTGTGGAGAAGTGAATCCGAGTCGATATTCGGGAAGATAGACGGCGGGGGGAGGGAGCCTCAGTCAGCCGCTACCGGCAAGTGATAGAGCAGCGGAGCAAAAAATCGGAATTTTAGAGAAGTCAGCTCCGCTGAGGGACGTCGCTCCAGTGGCTAAGCGGGGGGTGGAACCCTCACTGGGACAGCATGGTCTCGGGACCATCGGGGTCACAGAAAGACCGGGGGTGCCTGAGTGCGGCAGAGCTCCCAGGTATCGGAGCAGGGAAGCCGGCTGCTAAGACAGAGCTGAGGAGTGGGTTCTCAGCTCGGGGTTGCCATAAAATGTGATCCGCGGCACAGTCAGGCCACTGCTCTTCCAGCAGGGACCCAACAAGCAGCAGATCCGGGGAGACTCCCCTTCCTCCCTTGGGAGGAGCGGTGTGGGAGCACACCGCAGGGATCTGCTGGGTTTGGAGACTCCACACGGGGTCGGGTGCTGCAGACAGAAACGCTTGGTCACAGGCCGGGTGAGCACAGAGTGCAGCCGGAGACCAGGGAGACAGGAGTGATTGACTGCTTCTCTCTGGGGTGCACTGAGGAGTGGGGCCCTGAGCCCTCGGCTCCTCCAGGGTGGAGATTGGGAGGCCGCCATTTTCACTCTCGTCCTCCAAAGCTATAGGGAAAGCTTGCAGGGAACAAAAGCTCCTGGGAGCAAACCCAAGCAGATTACTTAGCCTGGCCCCCAGCAAGGGTGGGGCAATTCCGCTTCTGGCAAAGACATTTGAGAATCACGGCAACAGGCTCCTCCCCCAGAAGATCATCAAGAACAGCCAGCCAAGACCAAGTTTACTTATCAGTGAGAACGGAAGAAATCCAGCACTAGGGGAATACACCACATAGTATTCATGGCTTTTTTCCCATGATTCTTTATTCTTTCAAAGTTACTTTTTAAAATTTTCTTTATTTTTTCATTTTCAATTTTTTTAGTTGGATTTTTCTTCTTTCAACCAATTCCTTTTTTAAAATTTTTTTTAAATTTTCATTTTTACATTAATATCCTATCGTTCATTGTATTTAACCTTATTTTTTGTATATATATAATTTTTCTTTCTTCAAAATTTTGGGATACAGTTTCTTCTAACAGACCAAAATGTACCCTAAATCTAGCGTATGATGTTGTCCTAGTCTCCCACCTGATCACATTCTCTTTTTTTAAATTTTTTTCATTCTTTTTTCAACCAACTTATCCTTTTTTAAAATCTTTTCTAATTTTCATTTTTACAGTCATATCCCATCCCTTCATTGTATTTACCCTTATTTTTGTATATATATATAAGTTTTTCTTTCTTTAAAATTTTGGGAGGCAATTTCTTCTAACAGACCAAAATACGCCCAAAATCTAGTGTGTGACTCTGTTCTATTCACCAGCCTGATCATATTCTTTTTGTTTGTTTGTTTTTCACCTTTCTTTACCCCTGGTTTCGGATCTCTTCTGATTTCTTTATTGTATATTTTTCTAGGGTAATTGTTACCCTTTTAGAATTTTGTTCTCTCATTCACCAATCTCCTCTGGACAAAATGACAACATGGAAAAACTCACCTCAAAAAAAAAAGAACAAGAGGCAGTACCGACTGCCAGGGACCTAATCAATACAGACATTAGTAAGATGTTGGAACTAGAGTTCAGAATGACAATTATAAAGATACTAGCTGGGCTTGAAAAAAGCATAGAAGATACTAGAGAATCCATTTCTGGAGAAATAAAAGAACTAAAATCTAACCAAGTCGAAATCAAAAAGTCTATTAATGAGGTGCAATCAAAAATGGAGACTCTAACTGCTAGGATAAATGAGGCAGAAGAGAGAATTAGTGATATAGAAAACCAAATGATGGAGAATAAAGAAGCTGAGAAAAAGAGAGAGAAACAACTACTGGATCACGAGGGGAGAATTCGAGAGATAAGTGATACCATAAAGCAAAACAACATTAGAATAATTGGGATCCCAGAAAAAGAAGAAAGAGAGAGAGAGGCAGAAGGAATATTGGAGCAAATTACAGCAGAGAACTTCCCTAATTTGGGGAAGGAAACAGGCATCAAAATCCAGGAGGCACAGAGAACCCCCCTCAAAATCAATAAAAATAGGTCAACACCTTGACATCTAATAGTAAAACTCATGAGTATCAGAGACAAAGAGAAAATCCTGAAAGCAGCTCAGTACAAGAGGTCTATAACCTACAATAGTAGAAACATTAGATGGCAACAGACCTATCCTCAGAGACCTGGCAGGCCAGATAGCACTGGCAGGATATATTCACAGCACTAAATGAGAAACATATGCAGCCAAGAATACTATATTCAGCTAGGCTGTCACTGAAAATAGAAGGAGAGATAAAAATCTTCCAGGACAAACAAAAACTAAAAGAATTTGCGAACACCAAACCAGCCCACAAGAAATATTGAAAGGGGTCCTCTAAGCAAAGAAAGAGCCTAAAGGTAACATAGACCAGAAAGGAACAGAAACAATATACAGTAACTGTCACCTTACAGGCAATTGAAAGAATTAATAAGATTGATAAACCCCTGGCCAGACTTATCAAAAAGAAAAGAGAAATGACCCAAATAAATAAAATCATGAATGAAAGAGGAGAGCCCATAACCAACACCAGAGAAATACAATTATAAGAACATATTATGAGCAACTATATGCCAGCAAATTAGACAATCTGGAAGAAATGGGTGCATGCCTAGAGACATATAAACTACCAAAACTGAACCAGGAAGAAATAGAAAACCTGAACAGACCTATAACCACTAAGGAAATTGAAGCAGTAATCAAAAATCTCCCAACAAACAAGAGCCCAGGGCCAGGTGGTTTCTCAGGGGATGTCTACCAAACATTTAAAGAAGAATTAATACCTTTTCTTCTGAAACTGTTCCAAAAAATAGAAATGGAAGGAAAACTTCCAAACTCATTTTATGAGGCCAGCATTATCTTGATCCCAAAACCAGACAAAAACTCCAACAAAAAGGAGAACTACAGACCAATATCCCTGATGAACATGGATGCAAAAATTCTCACCAAAATCCAACAGGACATTGAAAGGATCATTCACCACGACCAAGTGGGATTTATTCGTGAGCTGCAAGGTTGGTTCAACATCCAAAAATCAATATGATACAATACATTAATAAAAGAAAGCACAAGAGCCATACGATCCTCTCAATAGATGCAGAAAAAGCATTTGACAAAGTACAGAACCTTTTCTTGATTAAAACTCTTCACAGTGTAGGGATAGAGAGTACATACCTCAATATCATAAAAGCCATCTATGAAAAACCCACAGCGAATATCATTCTCAATGGGGAAAAACTGAGAGTCTTTCCCCCTAAGGTCAGGAACACAGAAGGGATGTCCACTATCACCACTGCTATTCAACACAGTACTAGAAGTCCTAGCCTCAGCAATCAGACAACAAAAAGAAATACAAGGCATCCAAATCGGCAAAGAAGTCAAACTCTCACTTTTTGCAGATGATATGATACTTTATGTGGAAAACCCAAAAGACTCCACCCCAAAACTGTTAGAATCCATATAGGAATTCAGTAAAGTGGCAGGATATAAAATCAATGCACAGGAATCAGTTGCATTCCGATACACCAACAACAAGACAGAAGAAAGAGAAATTAAGGAGTCGGTCCCATTTACAGTTGCACCCAAAACCATAAGATACCTAGGAATAAATCTAACCAAAGAGGCAAAGAATCTGTACTCAGAAAACTATAAAATACTCATGAAAGAAATTGAGGAAGACACAAAGAAATGGAAAAACATTCCATGCTCATGGACTGGAAGAACAAATATTGTGAAAATGTCTATGCTACCTAGAGCAATCTACACATTTAATGCAATCCCTATCAAAATACTATCCACTTTTTTCAAAGAAATGGAAGAAATAATCCTAAAATTTGTATGGACCCAGAAAAGACCCTGAATAGCCAGAGGAATGTTGAAAAAGAAAAGCAAAGCTGGTGGCATCACAATTCCGGACTTCAAGCTCTATTACAAAGCTGTCATCATCAAGACAGTATGGTACTGGCACAAAAACAGACACATAGATCAATGGAACAGAATAGAGAGCCCAGAAATGGACCCTCAACTCTATGGTCAACTTATCTTTGACAAAGCAGGAAAGAATGTCCAATGGAAAAAAGACAGTCTCTTCAACAAATGGTGTTGGGAAAATTGGACAGCCACATGCAGGAGAATGAAACTGGACCATTTCCTTACACCACACACAAAAATAGACTCAAAATGGAAGAATGACCTAAATGTGAGACAGGAATCCATTAAAATCCTTGAAGAGAACACAGGCAGCAACTTCTTCGACCTTAGCTGTGGCAACTTCTTCCTAGAAACATTGCCAAAAGCAAGGGAAGCAAGAACAAAAATGAACTATTGGGACTTCATCAAGATAAAAAGCTTTTCACAGCAAAGGAAACAGTCAACAAAGCCAAAAGACAACCAATAGAATCGAAGGATATTTGCAAATGACATATCAGATAAAGGGCTAGTATCCAAAATCTATAAAGAACTTATCAAACTCAACACCCAAAGAACAACTAATCCAATCAAGAAATGGGCAGAAGACATGAACAGACATTTCTGCAAAGAAGACATCCAAATGGCCAACAGACACATGAAAAAGTGCTCAACATCACTCGGCATCAGGGAAATACAAACCAAAACCTCAATGAGATACCACCCCATACCAGTCAGAATGGCCAAAATTAACAAGTCAGGAAACAACAGATGTTGGCGGGGATGCGGAGAAAGGGGAACCCTCCTACACTGATGGTGGGAATGCAAGCTGGTGCAGCCACTCTGGAAAACAGTATGGAGGTTCCTCAAAAAGTTGAAAATAGAGCTACCCTATGACCCAGCAATTGCACTACTGGGTATTTACCCCAAAGATACAAATGTGGGATCTGAAGGGGCATGTGCACCCCAATGTTTATAGCAGCAATATCCACAATAGCCAAACTATGGAAAGAGCCTACATGTCCATCATCAGATGAATGGATAAAGAAGATGTGGTATATACACAATGGAATATTAGGCAGCCATCAAAAAATGAAATCTTGCCATTTGAGATGACATGGATGGAACTGGAGGGTATTATGCTAAGCGAAATAAGTCAATCAGAGAAAGACATGTATCTTATGATCTCACTGATGTGCAGAATTTAAGAAACAAGGCAGAGGATCATAGGGGAAAAGAAGAAAAAATGAAACAAGATGAAACCAGAGAGGGAGACAAATCATAAAAGACTCTTAATCATAGGAAACAAACTGAGGGTTGCTGGAGTGGAGGGATTGGGAGGGATGGGGTGGATGAGTGATGGACATTTAGGAGGATATGTACTATGGTGAGCATTGTGAATTTTGTAAGGCTGATGAATCACAGACCTGTACCCCTGGAACAAATAATACATTATATGTTAACAAAAAGAATTTTTAATAAATAAATAAATAAATAAATAAAGACATGTGGAAGGAAAACTTTAAAATTGAAGAAACGAAAGTAGAATACCCATGACCTTGAAATAGGAAAGAGTGTATTAAATTAAGTGCAAGAAAAAAAGGATGATTTTCAAAAGTAGATTGATTAAATTACATTAAAATTAAGAATTTCTGTTAATACAGCAAAAGAAGCCATCAACAAACTTAAAAGACAACCTAAAGAATGTGAAAAAATATTTGCAAACCATATACTTGATAAGGGGTTAATATCCAAAATATATAAATAACTCATACAACTCAATAGTGAAAAAAAAAAAAAACTAAAATTAAAAATAACCCAATTTGAAAATGAGTAAAGGACCTGAACTGACATTTCTCCAAAGAAGATATATGAAAGGCCAACAGGTATATGTAAAGATGTTCAACATCACTACTCATTATGGAAATACAAATTAAAACCACAATGAGATATCACTCACACATGTTAGAATGGCAATCATAAAAAAAGACAAGAGATAACAAATGATGGCATGGATATGAAGAAGAGAGAATCTTTGTGCACTATTGGTGTGGTTGTAAATTGGTACAGCCTCTTGGAATATAGGATGAAGGATCCTTAAAAAATTAAAAATGGAACTACCATATGGTTCATTCCACTTTTGGGAATATATCCAAAGGAAATGAAAACACTAACTCCAAAAGCTATCTGCACCCCCATGTTCACAGTAGCATTTTTTTACAGTAGCCAAGACATGGAAGCAATCTGAATGTCCATTGATGGATAAATGGATAAAGAAATTGTAATATATATACATAAATGGAATTCAATTCAGCCATAAAAAGGAAATCTTACCATTTGTAACAGCATGGAGGGACCCTAAAGACATTATGCTGAGTGAAATAAGTTAGAGAGAGGCCAATACTGTACGATCTCACTTATGTATGGAATCTAAAAAAACCAAAACAAAACAAAACAAAACACCTCACAGAAAAGGAGATCAGACTTGTGGTTACTAGAGTTGGAGGGTGAGGACAGGGAGAATTGAAGGAAGGTGGTCATAGATACAAACTTCTAGTTTTAAGATAAATAAATGCTAGGGTTGTAATGTACAACATGATGACTATAGCTAACATTTCTGTATGGTATATAGGAAAGTTGTTAAAGAGGGTAAGTCCTGGGATGCCTGGGTAGCTCAGTCGGTTAAGCATCCGACTCCATTTTAGCTCAGGTCATGATCTCGGGGTGATGAGATCCAGCCCAGCATCAGGCTATGCACTCAGCACAGAGTCTACTTGAGATTCTCTCCCTCCCCCTCCCCTTCTTTCTCCCTCTGCCTCTTCCCTTGTGTGCACTGTCTCTCAAATAAATAAATAAAATCTTTAAAAAAGAGAGAATAAATCCTAAGAGTTCTCATCACAAGAAGAATGTTCTTCTTTTTTTTCTTCTTCCTTTTCTGTTTATTGTATCTATATGGGAAGATGGATATTAGCTGAACCTATCGTGGTAATCATTTCACAATATACATAAATCAAACCATCATGCTGTATATCTTAAAGTTATACAGTGATGTATGGTAATTAATTCTCAATGAAAGTGGGGAAAAAATTTCTGTTATCAAAAAACAAAGTAAAACTATAGACTAAACTGAGACAAGTTACTTGTAGCACAAAGGAATAGTATAGTTATAATATAAGTGACTATAAATTGGTAAGTAAAAGATAAGTAATAGAAAAATAAACAAAGACATTCTACAAAAGAGGGACTATAAATGTGAATAAATAGAAAAGAAAATGCACAGCATCAGTAATCACATAAATTCAAACTAAGACTACAGTGAGATACCATTTTATATCCACTACATTGGAAAAACTAAGAAGTCAGATACTACCAAGTATTAGAGGGTAATGTGGATCAACAGGAACTCATATACATTACTCATGGGAAAGTAAATTGTTATGATCATTTTGCAAAATAATTGGGCACTATCATGTAAGTGAAAGATTTTTATGTCTTAAACATTTTTATGCCTTTTATGTCATAGGAACTCCACTCCTAGAGAAATGTTTGTATAAGTTCACCAGAAGATTTATACAAGAAACTTCAGAGCAGAATTATTTATAATTGCAAAACAATAGAAACTGAAATGTGCTTCAGCATTAGAAAAATGAATAAATTATGTTATACTCAATAAAATTCTATAGAATAAATTTACAACTACATGCAAAACCATGAATGAATTGTAGAAGTATAATATTGATAAAGTAAGTCCCAGAAGACTATATATAATATGATAACATTTTTATAAAGCTCAACTGTTTAGGGATTCATATGCAGTTGGAAACTATTTTTTATGACAAGGTAATGATAAACAATGTTCAGCATAGTGGTTGTTGGAAAAGCAAGGGATTGTGATAGGAGAGTAGCACATGAGACTTCAGTGACTTTGGTTTCATACCTGAGCATTTTATAATTATAATTTACATGATTTACACATGTATCCTTTGGTTTATATCAATTATATAATTTAACAGTTTTTGAAGATTAAATAAGGTTGTGTGTGTGTTTGTGTGTGTACTTTCAAAATGGTTAGTTGTTATCACTATTCATGATTTAATCCTATGCAGAAGGAATGAGCAAATGGCCAGATTTTCCAGATTCCTCCAACTCCATACAGTGAGTGATGGGAGAAAGAATTTTCATCTGGATTAAGGGCTCAATGACCACAAAATATTTCACTCTAGCACTATAACACTCTGCCAGAAGACCCCATCCCTCAGCCTGTCACTAGCTTACCAGCCTGTGCAGGACTTCTGCTTTATATGGCTAAGGCAAAGAAAAAGTCAGAGTAAGCTTTATCACCAGGTAATGAGTTCAGTTTTTTGTCTCCCCAATCTCTTCCTCCAAAAGAAAAGCAAAAAGAAGCCCAAATCAGTTACAAATCCTGAAGGTAAATATGCCCAATGCCTTCCATAATCCTACAACCCATATACTATCTTCTCATTAGGAGAAAAATAAAATCGAATAAAGGAGAATAAAAGGGGAACGGAAAGAAACAATGCTTGACTGGTTGCTGAAATTATTCTATTTCTGACCCACTGAAGCTCAAGGCACATTTTTAGCTTTCAGATAAACTTGTACAAAAACTGGATCCAGATAAAAATATGTTCCCCCTTGTAAGATAATTTTTCAAAACTGTCCATTTTTCTAGAAATACTTTGAGTAATCTACTGACATCTTTCTGTGGTCAAATTAATCTAGCACTATATATGCTGCAGACCATATATCAAGTAATGTGAAGCAGCCATTCCCAAGACAGATTTTTGCCATGCCCTTGCCAAAACAAGTAGAAGCCTCCCTGAACCTATCACAATTCATACTTTAAAAACTTCCAAACATATCAACTGTATGATTATAGAAATCTTAATGAGCATATGATGGTTTCGACAAACTTGAAGAAAATCTTATGAGAATCCTTGTGGGAGATGTCTCTACTACTTTTTGAAGCCATAACCCACCGGTCTAGTGTTAGAGCAGAGACAAAACACAGAGCAATAAAAGGTAACTCAACTTATATGCTTACATCATCCAAACACCATTAGGTGATATATTCCAAAGAAACACTTATTTAAAAACCCCCTTTCTTTGTCCATAAGTTTCCCTCAAATGCTGCCTATAATTTTATTCTAATTTCTCTCAAAAAAAAAAGTGAGAGAAAGAAAACATATTAAAAATTCTTCTCTGAGTCTTAAATCAGCCTTGTTCTCCACCTTCTCTTTCTTTCTCTTTGTTAGGTAGGAAGGTTCTCAAGGAGAAGAGGCACTGTTGATGGCTTGTTAGTCTGGCTGTAGCTAACAGGCTCCATCCCAGGGCTACAGCAGCTCCAGCGGCATAGGACTGACTGACTCATGGCTCTCAGTTTCAGGTCCTGGGGACACAGGGCCTGGAAAATTTTTTCTAAAATTTTTAAATAAAAATAAATTTTTAAAAATTTTTAAAAAGGAAGGGGAGGGAAAAAAACTGGGTTCATAAAGCCAGAATCATCCTTAGTGGTTAGTGAAAGACAAAGGAGTGTATTTTAAGTTAATAATTTTTGACTAAAACTATTCATAAGAATCATTCTATATGTTCATGCAATCTAAGCCACCTTTATCTTAACCAGGGGTTCTCAATTAAAAACACTTAAGGAGTTAATTTAAAATATTTAAGGGGCACCTGCATGGCTCAGTCAGTTAACTGTCTGCCTTCAGCTCAGGTCATGATCTCGGGGTCCTGGGACTGAGTCCCACATTGGTCTCACTGCTTGGTGGGGAGTCTGCTTCTCCCTCTCCCTTTTCTCCTTCCATCTGCTCATGCATGCTCTCTCTCTCAAATAAATAAAATATTTTAAAAAATAATGATAAAAAAATAAAACATTTAAGTGACTTTCATTTCTCCTTCACTACTGAAGGATAATTTTGCTGGATATAGAATTCTAGGTTACTGAGTCTTTCTTTCAATACTTTAAATAACTCAGTCCACTTTCTCCTTGCTTGCATGATTTCTGATGAGAAGTCTGCTGTAATTCTTATCCTATTTCTCTATAGGTAAGGGGTTTCATTCCCTCTTTTTTTTTTTTTTTAAGATTTTATTTACTTATTTGACAGAGAGAGACACAGCGAGAGAGGAAACACAAGCAGGGGGAGTGGGAGAGGGAGAAGCAGGCTTCCTGCGGGGCAGGGAGCCCGATGCGGGGCTCAATCCCAGGACCCTGGGATCATGACCTGAGCCGAAGGCAGACGCCTAACAACTGAGCCACCCAGGTGCCCCTCCCTCTTTTTCATTCCCTCAAAATTTTCTCTTAGCCTTTGATTTTCTGCAGTTTGAATAAGATATTCCTAGGTGTGTGTGTGTGTGTGTGTGTGTGTGTGTGTGTGTATAGATATAGATAGATATAGATATAGATATAGATATAGATATAGATATAGATATAAATATTTTTACCCTGCTTGGCTGTAACTGTCTGGATTCATCAATCTCTCTACATTTGGGGAGAGTGGTTTTCCCTATGATTTCAGTCTTCTGGTAGGTTCAACAAAAATCAGTGATTTTTAGTTTGTTCTGATCTTTACTTGTTATAAGGACAGGAATGATGACTTCTAAGCTCTTTACATGTCAGAGCTGAAGCCAGAGGTCTCAGGGGGCTTTTAAAATCCAACTGGATTGGGTTGTTGCCAGGAATTTCTTTTGTTTTTGTTTTTGTTTTTTGGTGTTTTGTTTGTTTGTTTGTTTGCTTTTTTACTTCCCTGAATGACTATAATGTGTAGCCAGTATTAAGTCACTTCCTTAGATCTTCAGATCTTAGAACATTTCTAAATTATGTCACTATTCAAGTCACTTAATAACAGATAATATGAAATACTCTATTTATAATTTTCTTTCTGATAAATGTTACATGGCATATTCATTTAATAGCATTTTTTTCTACGATGATCATTGTAAAATGTGAGAGCACAATTGTGGCACCTCTGGACTTAATCCTGCATGTCAGAACCAATCTGCCACTTTTACTTAGTAGGATCATCTATCACCTCCTAAAAACTCACTCACCTGGGACAAATGACTCCTGATCAGTCACCTTTTACATACTGAGCCTTGTTATTATCCCAGAGAACTACAAAATCCATACAAAAAACAAAAAAACCATAATTTCTAGTCTTATAGATCCATGACTTCCTGAAGTCCTGAGAACTTTACTACTTCTCTTAAAATAGCCAACCACATGGTTGCCCTCTTTACCTTACCTGACCTCAATAACACTTAGCAATATTGCTCACACTGTCCTTGAAAATACATTCCCCCCCATTCCTGTCATAATACTTTTGGCATCTCTTCTCTTTGGCTATTGTCTCTTATTCTCCTTCATGAGCTTTTCTTCTTTCATTCTCCCCTCTGTTTGTGTCTTTCAGTGTTGCTCTTCTTCCATTCTTCTTTGTTTTCTAAACACTACCCATGGGTAATTTTATCAACATTTTTAGCTTCAATTGTCACCCATCAAGGAAACCAAAGAACTATGCCTCAACTTTCTCTAAGAAAACATGTTTAAAAGTAGATATCTATACTATTTTGGTTGTATATATTTTATATGCATCATAATTTGAAGGTATGTAGTTGGAATCATTTTCATTTTTCAACTACCTATAATTTAAAACATATTCTTTTTGCAAAAGTTTCAAATAGCCATCAAATTCAAAAAGAGCCTACCACCAAGAAAAAAAATTTACCATCAGTAGTCTAGGCAAGTGATATGTCATTTCTAACTGATCAACCGAATTTTAATCATCAACATACTGCCTCAGTCCAAATATAAGAAGTAGTATTTGTTATCTGAGGAGAATTACAATTGTCATCAATTACTTGCTTTTATTTTCTGTGTAAAGGCCTAGTCTCCTGAATTTTACAGTAATCTCCTCCCCTTTTGCAGAAAGACTTAGGTGTTTCACTTCTTTAGGATAACGCTTCCAGAATAATGAAACTCAAACTGGGTTAGCAACAAGATTCTAGTGCCTTATCACCATCTGCATTTATAAACTGCCCAGATGATTCTGTTACAAATCACAGTAGCTCAGTCTGGTCCAATGTTGAAGACCTAGTAGTGACGACAGGTACTTGTTAATTGATTGCTGTCTATCCAAAACAGCTGGAAATCTGACTCCACATTTAATATATAGAAAAAGATGACAGTCTTTTAATAGGTAAAAAAGTTATTTTCTTGTTTTGCTTTGCTTTTGCTTTATTTCCTCTTTAGCAATTTGACTTTGGATGCAAATAGGATAACTTTCTTGCATTAATGGGATTATTATCCCTCAATTTTCTTTGAAATAAGTAGCTTAGAGTTATTATATGAACACATGATCTATAAACCCTCCAAAAATTCTCATTAGTTTGTAGGATATTTCCCTTTTTATAAAATAGAAATTATTTATTCATGGTTATTCAGCATACATCATGATTATCTGTCATCTATGACTTCTACTACTGCTCCTTTCCATTTTTTCCAAATAAGCAGTCACATTTCCATCATTAAACATCATTTAAGTCATGACTGTATCTAGAGACTGTACCAAATATGGGAGAACATGAAATCTAGATTCCAGCACCAATCATGAACCATGCTTAGCCAGAGGACACACAGTTTGAGAAGAGAGAGGTGACACAGCCTTAAATTTAGCCCTTAAGCACAGTAAGATGTTTAGTGGGCCATTATTTTCACAGTTCATCACAATGAGTAGTTTTGCCATATTTGCTTTATAGAGAACATTTTATCCACCCCATAAAAATCTTTTTTCCTCTCCCCTCTTCTTTAAGCAAGGGTTGATAATCAGAAATTGAATTTTAATAAGTGCAAGAATATCCCAGTTCACTGAGATTAGAAGCTTTCATTTGCAAGATTCCATTCTAGCTTCAGGAAAACTTCTCTAACACTCTCCAGCATAATATATTGCTACTGCTTTAACTTTCATTCACCAAATAACTCCATTAATTACCAGCAACCAGACTTCACTTCCTTACAATGTTTTGTGCACCTGGTTTGCAGACGGGATGTAGTAACAGAAGCCTACACAGCACACCCAGACTGCAGTACAGGCCAGAATGTTGGCTACTCTCAACTAATTTTATGTGTCTGTGGAAAACAGAGCTTTGGAATTCAACCAGCTGAAATTACTGTTTGCTATTTCTCTATTCAACACCAACACTGTTCTGTACAAAGTCAGAACAAGGAAAGTGAATTTTCAAGATGGTGATCAAGTCATCATTTACTTGCAGACCTATTCAAATAACTATGGGTTCACATGTTGAAATAGAAACCACATGAATCAAAGCCTCCCAATAGTGTGGATCTTTGTCATTGACGTTGCATATCAACAGCATGATATATCTTTCTTGTAATAATTTCACAATAAAGGCTGAGGGCTCCTCTGAAAAAAAAAAAACAAAAAACGCCTTATATACTGCATTCTTATTCACCATTTATGTCTGTATTAGTTCAGGAAGTTGAATGTCTACTTAAAATAAGTCTTAAAATGCCTTCTCTGCATGTGGCATGAGCTCCATGCCTGTAATATGCCCAATAAATATTTGGGGGAAAGAACAATGCTTTGTTTTTACTGTGAAATCAGACTCTCTTCCCTCCTATTTCTCTCACATTAACATGTTTTGCCATATCCAGGGACAGTTTTCTGATAAGAAACTAGCCACAGGAGCTGTCTTTGGATCTTGCCTCCCTGCAATCTTTCTAATAAAACCTCCAAATAAAAGTGTTGATGGTGTTCTAGGGAACTGTCCCAAGACCAGGCATGTAGGGAGTAAGGAGCAAGCTGTCTAGGGGAGTGCAGGAAGAGTACATTCCCCACTTTGACTAGGGGGTTATACTGAGCTAAAGATACAGATGGGGAAAAGACCATAGCATAATTCCTCAAAGATCTCCAGCACAGTTGAGTTAAAGCTGTTAACTACAGACCACTTTTAGGTACATTACAAAAATCCTTACACTAACTTCAGCATTCTAGAGGGAAATGCAAAAAGATGTACCCTTGGGATGTATATGCTCTCTCTGGACCCCAAGGACCTCGACTTAGGGAGGTCTAGGATCACAAAAACCAATGCAGGGCTGCCTTCAGGGCCACTCTGTGACACCCCAGGAAAGAACCAGAATCTTTCCATAATAACAACAATTTGAACCAAATTTATTTTATTTCCCCTAATGTTATCAAGAAAAATGGAATGAGAGATTGATTTTGTGAGAGGACCAGGGGAAGGGGCAAGCATGATAAAAATATTTAAAGCTACAGAAAACTGGAAATCTGAATTTTTTTCTCTCTTAAGGATATGGCTACTTCATTCTAAAATTAAATGGCACTTGGCTCCAAAAAGATTCAATATTCTAAATTTTTTCTAAAGTAAGAACAAATATGAAGGTAGAAAATTTGCTGGACTATACAAAAAAATGAAATCTGCAACAGCATTTCCTCTAATAATGACTTCATCATTGAAGAAATAATTGGAATTTTTCTTCTAGAGCACAGACTTTGATAGAAATGTCAAAAGATTTTTGCTAACTTTATCTTTTAATCTTAGTCTTTGTGGCAATTATTCCCAGACCTTATTGTGGTTTCCTGCACAAAATTATACCCTTAAGCAAAGCAGCCTTACATTTACTACAGGCCCAGGACAATAAAAAGTCAACAGCAGGAGAAAATATGTTTTATATGTTCAGTTAACTTTACACAGAACTGGAAAAAATTGGCAAGTGGCACTTAATTATGTTATTCTAGTTTCTTTAATATATATAAAAATTGCCAACCCAAATGGATATTATTAATTTCTGGTTATTTTGAGATAGAATAACTATTTCTATTATTAAGGCCTTCAAATAATGGCCTCTGTATTTAAGACTTTTAAATTCTTCCCCTATTCAATTTATACCATTATCACTTATTTTTAACTTAAATTATCTTCAAATATAAAATGAAGGAAAAGTGATTTTATTTGAGACACATAAACATATAAACTAGACCTAATTTCTTTAGCAGGTTGATTTGGGACTTGTATTAGTTTAATATCATTTGGATCAGAGATCTTCCCATTGGTAGTAGAGTATATATGCTTTAGTTATATACTGCTATATAATGAACTACTCCTAAACCTGGCTGCTTTAAATAACAAACATTTATTTTCTTACAGTTTGGTGGGCCAGAAATTCAGGGGTAGCTTCACTGAGTGGTTCTGGCTCAGGTTCTCTCATGAGATTACAGGCAAGATGACTGCAGTCATCTGAGTGCTTGGCTGGGGTGGGGGATTGGCTTCCAAAATTGCTCACTCTTTCATGCTTACTGGCAAGAGGCCTCAGTTCCTTGCTGGTTGTCGGCAGGAAGCATCAGGTCCTTGCACACAAGTTTTTCCATAGGGCTTCTTGAGTGTCCTTACAAAATGGCAGCTGGCTTTCCCCAAAGCAAGTCATATAAGGAAACCACAATGTCTTATCACCTAGCTTCAGAAGAGGAAAGCCACACTGTCTTATCAACTAGCTTCAGAAATCACATTCCATCACTTCCACAATAATCTACAGGTTACACAGTTATCTCTGTTCCACATGGGAGGAAACTCTACCAGGATGTGATGACCAGGAGATAGAGATGGTTGAGATAAGCTACACCAATTGAGTCCAGAAAAGAAGAAGGAAGAAGGAAGAAGAAGAGAAAGAGGAGGAAAGAAGAAAAAAGAAGAAGGGAGGAAGGAAGAAGAGAAGAAGAACAACAACAACACAACAATAGAAAGAAAAATCCCCATACACATGAAAGATGGACTGTAAGGTCATAGACAGTAAGAATTTGAGAGCTTGACTAGTTGGCACATTTTTAGTATTAAAACATTTCTGGGAAATAGCTGCACAAAAGCTACTCACACTTTAAAATAAAATGCAAATGCAAGTGGCCAAAACCTTGGGATTCTAGGCATGTACCTGCCTTTTATTACATTATTTTAATTTCAATTCTCAAAATCTTTCAGTAATCGATACTTATTATGATTGCTGCTTGGATTTCCTACTCCCTCTAAGCACTAAGAAGACAGAGAATAACATGTGTCACAAGGACCTCATGAAATTTTGCCAACAGAAATTTAAATCAAATGATATAAATAATAATTTGTTACCATTTGAGTTGTAAGCTGACACCATTGGTTGCTATCAGCCTGTGGCTATGTAACTAAAAAGTAAGATTTGTAAACTATAATCTGAGTTTGTACATATATAAATGAAATCTCGGCTAGAAATACCATATGTGTATCCTGTGTGTAAACCTACGTGTAATAGAGACCATACGGAGGTATAAACAAAAAGCATTTTTGCAGTTTCTCAAAGTCCTATTGGATGATTGACTCATTGGTCCTACTTTTTTGACAAATCTTCAAAGAAACATCATGTAACCTCGATTGGTTTTATTTCCTCATTACTGACTTCCTATTTGCACTCAAGGACGTATACCCTCCAGAATGACAATGAACTCCTAGTGGAGTTCAATAGTGTCCCCCACCATCAAGGAAATGACAGTGAGAAACTTATCAATGGTGAGGTCAAACACTTTATTTGCTCCATGTCTGCCCATAGTAACAGATGGCCAGAAAACACACAAACTTAAATTAGAGATAGACATTAACTGGAAGGGAAACACAGTGAATCTAAGCTCAAAAGATGGTATATGAGCACAGTAGTAGGAGAAGGAGGAGGAAAGAGGAGGAGAAGAAGGAGAAGAAGGAAGAAGAAGAAGAAGAAGAAGAAGAAGAAGAAGAAGAAGAAGAAGAAGAAGAAGAAGAAGCAGCAGCAGCAGCAGCTGCAGCAGGGAATGGGCTGAAGGAGAGGAGAAACAACAGAAAGGATAAGCTGAGTGTACATGGAGCAAGGAATGTATTATGCAACTTCAGGTGGGGAAAATACAAAAACAAAACAAAAATAAAACAAACAAAAAACCAGAGAGAGAGAGAGAAGAAAGAGAAAAAAGAAAATCAAAGGTATGGGAGAAGAGACAAAGAAAAGCTTTATTAAGAATTAGCATCCAGGGGCGCCTGGGTGGCTCAGTCGTTAAGCGTCTGCCTTCAGCTCGGGTCATGATCCCAGGGTCTGGGATCGAGTCCCACATTGGGCTCCCTGCTCCGCGGGAAGCCTGCTTCTCCCTCGCCCACTCTCCCTGCTTGTGTTCCCTCTCTCGCTGTCTCTCTCTCTGTTGGAAAAAAATAAATAAAAAAAAAAAAAAGAGAATTAGCATCCAGCACTGCAGGTACCCAGAAACATACTGCAGAACATCAAGTACAAGCAGAGATACTCTGACCCGCACACAGACATAACAGAAGAGAATCTTGGGATTACAGCTGACTCAGTAGTCACAAGTGAGGAGTGGAGTTAGAGACAAATCTAGGCTTATATTTAGGGAATGCTAAGCCTCATAGAGAAGGATATCTTATAGGTGTGTTTTGGGGGTAGGGGTAGGAGGAGGGTTAGGAGGAGCTAGGGGTAAAAACGTGGCACAAAAAGGAGATTCCAAATGGCATCAGGTGTCACAATGGAGCAAAGGAGGTTGGAGAACAGGGCCCAGACAAGTTCTAAAGATTATACTCTTGTAGTTTATTTTCCTAGACACAAATGACAGAGCTCCAGTACTAAAATCACCTAATGGCACAGAGCAGCTTATCACAAGAAGATGACTCATTAATCAGGAAACCATGAATCAAACATTAATTATCCATGACCCAAGAGACTATAGGACTCATAATGCCAAGGTGGCTTTACTGAAATCCTTAATTTGCAAAATTCCATACATAGAGTTACATTCATATATGCAGCATATTACCAGATGCTCCACGGATACTAAATGAGCTATTCTTTCACTTGAATTTCTTACTTCCTTATGACTTAAAAATGTAAGAAAAAAAGTAATGCTACCTTTGGGCATTTTTAGTAGGAGGTTAAGCAAATGTGAGTGGGGTTTAACCATGTAGCAATCAAGGATGTGGCTCAAAATATAGAGGTGGAATAAATTGAAGAGCCAAGTAGCTCTACAAATCTGTGGTTCTATTGACCACAGTAGAGTATCAATTTATATAAACAGTGCACTTTTAATCTTTTGAAGTACTTCCACATATTTTCCATATTCCATTTCATATCCTTACAACAGTCCTAGGGTAAGCTGGATAGGTATAATTATATCTGCTCCTTTAGCTGGAGAAATAGACTCACAGAGGATAAATAGCTTGTATAAGCTGGTAAGTAACAGAGCTGTGGCATACAAGAACCCTGAATCCCAGTATGGTTTGTCTCACCCAGACCACGCTTCTGGAACTTGAAAACAAATCACTAGGAATCTTGCTGAATTACAGATTCTAATGTAGTAGTTCTAGGGTGGGACCTAAGATTCTGCATTTCTAACAAGCTCCCAGGTTATACCAATGCTACTGGTCTGTAGTTCTAAACCAGACTGCATCTAACTCAGTAATCTCTTAACTCAGTAGCTGTCCATCAAGTATTTTTTGAAATATGGATTCAAGAGCCTTAGCTCAGGGCCTTCAGTAGGTCTCGTGCAGAACCCTGACCTCTGCATTTTCTTTAAAGTTCCATGAAAGATTCTGATTAGTAACTAGGGCTGAGAATGTTTTCACACTTATAAAGACATAGCACCTGTACTGTACATTTAAAAATCTTCAAGGGAGTATTTTTGTTGCAATTATTAGGAATTCTAGTTCCATCCTAACTCACCACAAGAAATTTTTTTCATACACTCGTAGAATATTGAACTCTTTCAGATTTCTATCTCTCATCTTTTGATCTTGAGATTTTAATTTCTCTAGTTTCCAAGGTACAAAATATCCCACCACTCTATAATGTCATGAGATGTCAGTTTCACTCATTTTTGTTTAAAATAACATCCCTTACATATTTCAATCCCTATTTTCTTTGCCCTTTTAAGATGTCTATGGTTCTTGGAGAATTTATTGTCAGGTGTAATTTTCATTATAAGGCACATTTTAGAGGTCTGTACACAGAGATAAGGATGAAGTGTTCAAGATATAAAAATCATTTCAAGAATTACATTTTGGAAGGGAAAAAAACTAATATCTGAGTGACAATTAAAGAGATGGCAACCTTATTGCCCAGTTAAGCTTCCCAAGTGAGCACACAGCAAAGACTGGTTGAGATAAGAGCAAGCCCTGATAGAAGGTGTTAGAAATGATGTGCCATGCTGGTCTTGCATGTGGTCTTTCAGAGTTTGATAAACTAGCAGGTTATCTTCCAGAATTTCCACTCACTGACTTGAGGCCCAAGTTAAGAACAGTCTAAGGAGGCACACAGCTTTCTTTTCTTTATAAGGATGACCTTGGCTTTCAATTGCTAAACTCCACTGTAGCCTGTGTCACTCTTCATATAAAAGCAAACAAAGGTGGTGGTTGGTCACAGGCTGTAGATTCTGGAAGAACAGTCCAGGCAATTGAGAGTTCTCTCCACCCACAATCTCAACTTATTAATGTTAATGCTTTTGGGTACTAATGGGTAATGTCACCAGAGCAGAGACGCTTTCTCAGTTTACAGTGTTCTTAATATCACAGTAATTTTTTCACAGCACACCCTAAGGTAAAAGAAATACCTAACAGTTCTATTTATTCAGTGGTTAGGCTCTAACCATTTGTAAGTACTTATTTCCTAACAACTCAGTGCCTGTTGAGCACAACACAACACCTCAAACCTTGGAGTCAGAGAACACTGCTACATCATTTCCAGTTCCAAAATGATTTTCACACAGTCTTGCTTTTTATCATAGAAAACCCAGCCTCACAAAGATACAACATTAACAAATGGAACATAACAATCTAATGTTTAAACTGTTAGTAGTTCATGTAGAGTCCAAAAGATGTTACTGTATTTCCCTTGAATTTTTAAAATATTTAGTTATGGGGATGCCTGGGTGGCTTAGTCGGTTAAGCGTCTGCCTTCGGCTCAGGTCATGATCCCAGGGTCCTGGGATCGAGTCCCGCGTCGGGCTCCCTGCTCCGCGGGGAGCCTGCTTCTCCCTCTGCCTCTGTCTCTCTCTCTGTCTCTCATGAATAAATAAATAAAATCTTAAAAAAAAAAAAGAAAGAAAATTTAAAAAAAAATAAAATAAAATATTTAGTTATGTCCCTATACATCTGCTGCAGGACCACAAAATGCCTTTGTACACCATTTAGAAATGGTGGCTCTAGCAAATTTGAAGCCCAAGACTCAGATTTCTGGTCCTGGCAGCTGAGCCTTCTAGCCATGTCTTATGGGGGAAGTCTACTAATTACTCTGAGCTTCAATTTCTTCATTTTAAATTATAAACAATTTCATCATTCTAAAAAGGAACACAACCAAAAGTACTTTGGTACATAGAAATGCTATACTAGAGGTATATTTTCTTAAAAGTGAGTTGGTCTAGTATAGTGAATTTTAAACTTTTGGGGTTTTTTTGAATATAGAATCCCTTCTTCAATAACACCCCTTAAGATACAAAGCACACATGTGAGATTAGACATAGAGATACTCCATTGGAAAAGGCATGATGGTCATTTCCCTCAGACCCAGCCCTTGATCTCTTCATGCTCTACTATGTTCCAAGGGGGATGGACTCCCACTCTCTTACAAACTGGCTTACCACAGAGCTCGTTTTATAGGCTATTGGAAGAAGAATCTAATATTCCCCTCACTCTGTCTCCCAGAAACATCTTCAGTAGTCCTGCTTTTTGTCCCCCTTTAAAGGCTCCCTCCTACAAGGTTCCCATTCCCACCACATGGCCTCAGTTCCTCCTATCTCCCCTCCAGCCTTCTGAGTAAGGGTGGATTTCTGCAGGTGCTTACCTTGGAGTTTCCTCAACTTCCCCAAGTTGCTATTTCAAGCTCTTCTAACCCATAGCTAATATTCTGTATTAAATTCCCTACATCAAAATTTTTGCTGTTAGCTCTATTTATGACTGGTCCCTAACCAATACTAAGATGTGAATAGCCCAGAGCCCCACCTCTAGGACCCAGGCTTCCGATATGGTTGTTCCTTAGGCACATCTGAAAAAATTAGGCTCACTCCTCACTCTATCACTAAAAAGCTGTGCAATCTTAGGCAAGTCACAGAATATTTCTGAGGCCCATTCTCCTCATTCTGCAAGGATCATACTTACCTCGACCTCTCCTGATAAATGGAAAGTATTGGATGACTTAAAATGATCAGACTGACCTTTTATTACAGCTCAAGACTTTGTGTATTTGGATAAAGGGTTTACATTTAAAAATAAAGATATTGGTTTCCAAGAAACCCCAAAAAAGACCTCTCCTCCACACTCACCATCATAACCCAGGCCTAGCCTTAAAGGTAAAAAATTCTAAACTGTTCTTTCAAACAATTAGATTAGATGTGAATTGATGGACTTCTATCAATTGTAACAAAGTTAAAACAGATCTTATTTACAGCTACTGATTCATGTTTCTATTCCGATCTTGCTGTTTATGCCTAACAACCCACACTGGTATTGTGCTCATTCCTTCTTGTATTGTGGTTTCAGCACTTCCAGAGTGGTTTTAGGCACTCCTAATCCAAATTTTAGGTTCATGTACTCAGAGATAATTACCTTTGGTTGCAAGGAGGATGCATACATGACAGAAGATGGAATTAGACAATTATGGTTTGAGAACTGCTGCTCCAAATAGAAAAGTTGAAATATATATGTTTGTAAATAACTGTGGCCTAGTGTATATTGTAGGGGTTTTTTTCCTCAATAAAACTTTTTTTTTTTTACGTTTCACTTTCTGATTTGCTGTAGCATCAACTCTGTTGGAAAGAAGACATTTGGGTCAATGTTGCTACCACACATAGTCTGATCCATGACTGAGTACTGACTAAACAGACTACAGCAATATGAATACTTCTTATTGTGACTCCTCTTATCAGCCTGGCCCCTAGGATATAATAAACTTGGAAAGGAGCAAGGGTGAGTCTTTTCCAACATGTATTTTCAGCGCCAGCATAATTGCCTGGTTTTCCAAACACCGGAGATGAATTAATGACTAAATGCAAGCCTCCATTAAGACCAAATGATGCCCTCAGCACAGTCCAACAACGGTGCCCTCTCAGCCACGGCTCAAGAGGAAGAGCTTAAGGATCATATATACTAATCAGCTGGCAAATTAAATGCTAGCCGGACTCACCAGCTGTGTTTACACTGAATATAAGTGAAACTCTCAAGCCATGAGATAGAAATAAATGTGTTATCTGACAACACCTTCAACCCAAACGTAAGTCACTCACAATGACAAAGAAAATGTTTAATAATAACAGATTAAAGTAAATTATGGCAGATGAAGGTAATACAAAAAATGGACTAACGTCAAGAGAAGCAGTGAAAGAGTGAAGGGCATAAAAGCTGGAGTGGGGAGAAACTCAAGGATTCCCCTTCCCTTGGTGCACCTGCTTATTTTGCTTAACGATTAATCCAGGGCTGAATGGATGGCAGAAAATGCAGAGCTAATATTAGAGAAAGTCTCCCTTAACAGTCTCCCTGTCTGATTTTCCTAAAATGCTTTAAGCCTCAGGTCACAGTTCTATTCCATGACTTTCTTTCTTCATGTATCTTTCGCCCTTTCCCCAATCCTATGACATCATGCCTGACTTAGGGTTTTCCTCTGGTAGCAGTCTGCACCCTCACCACCCAAGAATTTTCCTCTCAGAACTGGTCCTCTCTAGCCACCTAGTCAACCAGTTTTGTTACATAATGTGCATAACACTGTGGAAAGCATGAGAGACCTAGAATATAAAGGAAAGAAAAAACAACAGCAAGTCCCTCATTCTGAAAATAGTTATTATCTAGCTTGATAGCCAAGGCACATATGCATGAAAATACTCGAGGTCTCAATCTTATTTTATTAATAGGAAAAAGTAGGTTTTTCTAGCTCTATTATTCTTTGACTAAAAGACCTAGAAAATAATGAATCACCAGGTCCAAATTGATATAGAATATGCAAATGGACACAGTATAATTGGAGAGTTACTAAGTCATACAAAGTTACCCAAGAGTCATAGTTAAATGCCTTAGATAGACTTCTGAGAAGAGGGTATAGTTTGAATGATATTGGATAATTAAGATCTTAGGAATGAGAAGGCCTCAAGAAGTCACTCATCTAACCCCTTTATCCAGCTTTATTAAATCTTAACATTTTTTCACACTTTTCTCAAATCCCTTATTTTTAAGAAATAATGGTAAAACAATGGTAATTCCTGTGATCTTGATCCTATTCTCCTTCCCCACTTGATAAATCAATTGAAAAAAGAATGAATAAATTAATTGAGATATACTCATACTGTGGAATACTCTACAATAGTTACAAGAAATAAACATCAACACAGATAAATTTTTAAAACAATGAATGAACAGTTAGGTTGATTTCAGTTGTTCACCAACACAAGCATCATTGCAATAAACATTCCTGTACACATCTCCTTAGACGTAAGTGCAAGAGTTTCTCAAGAGCATATGTTAAGTGAAATGTGTGGGTTTCAAAGGATATGCACATTTTCAGCATTACTAGATATTGTCAAAATCTCTCCAAATAGTTTTTTTCTTACCAATTAGTAGCATATGATAGTTCTCATTTCTGCCATCCTCAGTGATATTTAATAAAAAAAAATTTTTCAATAAATAAAATCTTTAAAAATTTTTTTCAATTTTTGACAATCTAATAGTTTTAGAATAGTATCTCTCTTTTGTTTTTATGCATACTCTGGTTATTCGTGAAGTAGCACATTAGTTCTCAAGTTTATTGCTTGTTCCTCTCCTATGAATTGCCTGTTATACCCTTTGCATATTTTTTCACTTGTTTTGCTATTTTTATGTTGATTTGGAGGAATTATTTACATATCCTAGGTAATAGCATCTTGCTAGCTATATGCATCTAAAATAACACATAATAATAACTTTGTGAGGTGTGTGTTTTTTTTAGAATTTGCTCACTTTGAAACAATCAAATTTGGCATTTTATATGATGATTTTATAGTCCTATGTCTTCTCTAAGATACTCTCTCCTGTATTTGCTTGCAAAAACTTTTAGAAAAAAATTAATGTTTATTCTACCTATATCTGCCTTTGTATGATGTGACATAAGAATCTAATTTCTTTTTTTCCTATATGAACAACCAACTTTCACAACACTATTGTCACTGCTTTATAACTCTGCCTCTAATCTATTCCTAAAAGTAATCTTTTCAGAACATTCCAGAATGCAGCACATTCTAAAAATTACAGTCTTTCTTTTAAGCTATTTTGGGACAGAAGTAGCTAAAGGAAACTTAATGGATTTCTCTGTGTGTGTGTGTGTGTGTGTGTGTGTGTGTGTGTGTGTGTATTCCAGAAGCACTGAACTACTGGAAATCCTGTTTTTAAAATACTCATTATGAGATAGTAGTAGGCTGGAAAGTAGAGGAAGAAAAGAATATTAATGATGCTGGGGACTCTTAGGTATAGCTCAGCTACAGAGGTCATCCCCAGCCATATCCTGCAACTTAGGACCACTGGCATAACCAGAGTCTCACAATCATGCCATGGATAGAGACTAAGCTTCTTGTGAGCCTTTGACATGTACCTCTAGGACCTCACCTTCAGCCTGAATTTATCTATAGCCCACAACCTGAATCCATGACAGTCTCTAGATCAGTACTTCTCTGGGAGCACAATAGGGAGGAACATTTTTAAGTTGTTTCAACACACCACCATCTTCAGAGTGGCATGGTCCACTATCGGTCCATCGTCTTCAGCATGGCAGTTCACCGTGGTGTTTCCCTGAGGGAAGCTGACCATGTTCTGAAGGAAATGCTTTCTTCTGGGAGACACTGGGTCATCCATCAGGGAAAGAGAAATGACCCATACAAACTACTCAACAGACCATTTCCAGCAAGCATCTCTGAGGAAGCCAATGGACAAGGACATTACTGAATTATCTCAGATAATAAAGGAAGGGCTGTTAATATAATCAGAGGGGACCTTCAGCTGTTCAAAACAAATTCTGAGCCCCGGTAGTAAAGAGACACATATGAAAGCAGTAATTTCTGGGGTGGTTTTTTTTTTTTTTTTCTCACTTTAACACTCCCATAATTTAAAAAGAATTTAATGGATTTTCATTTTCAGGACCTGGAAAAACAAAAGTCCTCCTAAGCAGAGAGCAAATGCTTCCAGTGTTTGCCTGAAGCCATTCTTTTTATTGGGAGAGTTACAGCCCCTTGAGAAGAAGGGGTTTATAATGGAAAAAATGAGACAGCATCAACCATAATGAAGCTCAGAATATAAATAATAAAACCCCTGTTAATGCCTGACACTTTATGTTTCTAAAGAAAATCCCTGCCTTTTATCTAAAATAAGACAGTTGCTGAGCAAGTGGATAAAGACCAGGCCAACTTGCCCACAGTGGTTCATTCCCTTTAGAATATTCTTCAGACAAAAGACCAAACCTTTTATGAGAAAAACAAGCATATATTTAGCACGATTCTTTTATTTTACCTTTATTATCCTTCAGAGAAAATGGTCCCTTGATGTATGTTAGATTTCCATTAATTTCCATCTCCCATCTAATGCAGCGGAAACACTTTCAACAAAGTCTCCAGTGAGGAGAGGATCATGCTTTTCAGCTAAACCCTACAGTGCCTTAATGTATGAGGAACAACAGCAGAAATCCCAGGGCCCACTTCTTACTGCAGTACAGATTTTGCATGTAGAATTCTTCCATGAGGGGGTGTGTGATTTCTTGGAGAAACAGTACTTTTTTAAACAGTATACAGAAATATGAACTCAATTCATAACCTCATGGAGCTCGGTACCACAGACATGGCAGTGTATGTGATACCGTCCCTGTCCTCAAAGAACTCCTATTCCAGGAAGCGGAGTCGGGCATTAAACATAATTGTGGACAGTTATTAAACACTTTACGTGTGCTTTCCACTAGGCTTAACTCTTCCCATGCATTATGTCCTATCATCTGCATATCAATCCCAGCGAGGCAGAGACTATTATTATTACTTTTTATTATACACTTTTTGAGATGCTGAAACAGTTTTCAAGAGATTAATGAGCCTCCACACAGGCACAGGGCACCTTGAAAATTCTGTGATTCTTTAATAATTATATTTTAAATTTTAAAAAATGACAGGAGAAAATTACTATGAAGATGACATTCTCAGCATGCACACTTGACAGACTGTGAAAAGTTTTCAGCTAGCTCACAGATAAACATCATAAGCATCATATTGGTATTTTTATATTATACTAAATATTAGTGATTTTGGAATATAATGTAGAGAAGAATTCTTTTGGTCTAAATGACAGAAACTCAACCCAAAGTGAACTAAGCTAAATAAATAAATTAAGGAAAGTATTCAAAGCTCAAAGGTCCAGGACTAGTTCTCTCCAGGTATAGTTACATGCAGGTACTCACATGATATTAGCAGTAGTCATTCCTCTACACATAGCTCTCCTTTCCCCTGGGTTGCCCTCACCGGCAGGTAATCTTTCCCCTTACAAGGGCATCTCCCTACATCTTAGTAAGTCTGATGGAAAGAACTTTTTTTTTTATATCAATCTTTATAACAGAAGTCCCAGAATTGAATATCATTAACCTGATTTGGATATCACTGCAGTCAGAGGAGTAGAATGTTCTGATGGATAAATCTGGATCATAGAGCCACTGATGGCTCTGAGTGGAGAAAGTAATCCCACCTAAACCACATGGACTGAGCATGGGAGAAAGGGATTCCTCAAATGAAAACCAGAGAGTTGTTGCCCTCCCCACCCCCCAAAAAAGTGGCTGGGTTCTGAACAAGGAAACAAAACTGATGTCTTTCACAAAGAGGAGAAAGAAGTAAAGAGCTGGGCATGCTCAGGAGGATTGGCGACCAGGTAGAGTGATATAAAACCACTTTAATCCTCTTTTCCATAATTATTTGATGTTTCTGAAAAGAAAGTTGGGTGAAAAAAAGTAGAAGAAAAACAGTATCATGAAATTAACTATACCAGTTAAACCACCGGTCACCTCATGCTCCTAGCTCTTCTCTGGGGCAGAGAAGTACTCATTGAACCACTGAATGGAGGTAAAAGAGTCTATTTCAATTTAGTGCTGAGGTAGAGCAGTTATTAATTGAGCAAAACACTTTTCCTACTGTTTCTTAATTCCAAAAAGCATAGGGGTGCTCGCTATTAATACTGAGGAAGAAAAAAGTTAGAGGAAGGTATTGATTTTAAAAGATTCTATTTTTCTTAAAGGAGAAATCTCTTAGCTTATCCTCCCATGTTTATCTCAAAATTCTCTACCTTCGAAATTGCTGGATGAGATACTAATCAAAGAGCTTTGAATTCTTCAGAGAAAAGTCTCTAAATATTAAAATCTATGTTAAAAATATTAGAACTTGGAAATATAAAACTATTTAGGTATTATACAGCACAACAACAAGTTTTTCAGTCACATTAAACTCATTGATTATTTTAAGATCAACAACCCCTTTGTGATTGACATTTTATCAAATCAAAATGTATTCTAGTTTACACAGTTTTGTATACACTCTGAACATCAGAGCATAAATAATACACATACCAAATATTGACTTTGGAGCTTTGTGTAGGCAGAAAGTTTTTGCTCAAAATTAGATATACAACTAAGGAGGCATGTTTCACAACCTTATATGAAAGTATCTTAAGCTTCTGCCAAGAATTCCAGTAGAAATTTAGATTTTTTTTTTACAGTCTGTCTTAAAACAGGAGATAGCTGAATAAACATCTTCTAAAGACTTGTTTTCTATAAAATTTTATTCATGAACAACCCTTACGAATCATGTATTCTACAAACTTCTTGGATTCTTCAGCTTTCACCCTGATCAAGTATAAAAACCAATCCCACTGAAGGTGGCCTCAGAAGAGCAATTTCATTCACTGGAGTTGAATAATGGACATTTAATACTATTAATTCCTACCTTATAATCCTTCAGAGCTTAAGTTAGCACATCAATTTATCCTCCCCAACTTTTCTGTTACATAATTCCCTTATTCTTTAAACATGCTTACCACACAAAACATTGGTAGGATCTGAACTCTGTGCCAGATGAAGAAAGAACAAATTATTTCCATATAGGTCCAACTCATACAAGTTCCCATATGCATGTCTTGCTTTATGTTCATCAATCTCACTTTCAACTCCAGAAACGCAGGGAGGTCAGAGTTCCAGTTCCCAGAATAGGCCTTTTATGGAACAAAAGCTACTCCTCCTTTGTACACCTTGAAATAATATTCTTTGGCAAGAGCCTGGAAGGATACTGTGTGTACATTTCAGGGTGTTATACGTACATACACATATACACATATGTGAAAATGTATGTATATAAATAGATATGTATATATGCATATATATATGAAAAACATGATAGATAATTTTCTTTTTTCTTTTTTCTTTTTTTGGCATTTAGATCTCACACCACTCACAAAAAAAGTTTAGAGAGGAAAATATTTGTAATTCAGCCTCTCCAAAGGAGACCCATACAAGATTATTCATGATGAGAACTCATTCAAAATAGTTTTAAATGTCAAAATAATGGATCTTTTACTACTTTCATCTAGCCTGCTTTCCCAAGACGTTTAGTGAATTTGATGTTTCCAATAGATATTTTCTCTAGATACTAAGTCTAAATATAGGTTTTCCCTCATTTCCCCTCCCCCAACTTTTTAGATTTATGCCCATCACATTCTTGGTCTTTCGTGGACAATCACACTCTAGCCAACAGTGATTTTGTGTCTCACTCAATGAGACTTAGCTACAAAGGAAACCCACGGCCAAATCCTACCACAGATAGGTTCTTCTCACACTGGAGTCAAAAGAGTTCTGTGCAGACAACAGGGAAAAGCACAGAACAGGAGGGCCTTTCATCTCTCCTTAGAAGATAATTGCTCCAGGCCTCTTGTTCTTTAGTTCCTTTCCTCTGAAATTCCTGGATTGTTTTCCACTTAAAGGCCAAGCTACTGCTCCCTTAGCTAATGTCAAATGCAAGACTGCCACAGCTGCCAAAAGACAAACCAGAGAATCGTAAACTGGCCAACACTGAATTCTCAACAGTATCCATTAGCTTGCTGAGTCACATGTTACTTATTCCCACTCTAAAATACAAAAAGTTAGGCAATGGGAAACCACAGCACATTTAACCTGAAGCTTTGAAATGTGTACGGATGACAGCAATACATGAAGTCAACACAGGAAATATAAGTTTAGAGCTATGGCAAGCTTGGAGAGTTTCTGGAACCACAGATCTTACTTTGATGTTCACAGCAATTTCCATCAGCAAAAGTAGCAGTTGTAGAGGAGAGAAAGCAATCATACAACTTCGACGAGCATTTCTCTAGAGGACTTTTCTTTCCTTTAAGGAATTCTTTTCTATTTATTAAGTTATCTATCTCCTTTTTGGCAAAGTGTTTTAGAATGTAAGAATTTACCAAAGTGACAAGTAACCTACTGGGAATTAAACCAAAACGCATACTTAGCTGTTGTCTTTAAAACCACATGTCTTTAAATCCCTTGGTTGTTAACTTTTATCCCAAAGAGAAGAGGTCTTAACTTTCATTGACTGTCACTAGGTAATAACTGGTCTATTTTGAGTTATATTTCCCCCTACCTTGACAACTTAATTGACCTGTTAGAAGTGTAATTTACTATATAAAAATGATCCAAAAGCATTAAATAAATTTTATATAAAAATCATGACAGTCTATATTTTAAAATAGTATGGAATAAAAATTAGCTGAAAATGGTTTTAAGAAACCCAAATGCAAAATTATGATGCTACAATTTCTATTCAGAAACCTTTATTCCAAAGCCTTAACCCAACTGTCTACCTCAGATGTATCATGGCCATCCACACAGCGACTTTCTTTGGAATTAAACTTTGGAATTACTTGTTTACACAAGAAAACTCATCTCAGATGTAGCATCTGTTTCTCACTAAGGCTTAGCTTTCACCTAAATCTCCAAATGGGTTGACTGAGGTTCAAGAATGTGAGGTGACTCACTCAAGATCATACAGTGAATCCAGGGCAAGCAGCCTCTCTCCCTTGAGTAGTAGATGTATATCTTGGTACAAAACTCAATTGATGCTGTTCTCAGGCCTGTGACACATACTGACATCCACTCAAAAACCTTAGTTCATTGAGTAAATCACCTGACATCTTTATATTTTTAAGTGTATCAGAGGAAGGGGAAAACACCATGGAATTTGAATACATTCACCAGGTCTCCTCCTTTATTAAATTATATGTCGTCTTGACTCCAGAAGCAGCCTCACCTAAAATATTTGAGTATTAAACCCACAGGTAATATTATATACCTTGAATAATGCAGTAAGAATGTAGTAAAGGGAAAAGAATATATGTGGAGTATATTAAAAGGTAAAAAAAAATCAGCAAAAATCTGTTTACATAGCCCTATGTATTTATTCCATATGAAACATTTTACTGTCTTTATATACTATGAACGACTACTTACACATACTAATTCTTGCTTGGATAATTTATTGTTTTACATCATCCATTGCAAGGAAGCCAAATAATACTTAAGTTTACCATAAATCCAAAATGATTATATTTCAAGGAAATTTACAGTGCCAAAATATAAGTATAAATCTACATATACTCAGCCAAACTAAAATAAATATTTTTACAAGTTGCCACTGTGTGAACTTATAGATTTTCCTATCAATAAGCCTGTATATGTCAACATTTTTTCATTTTAATCATGATCTTTAGTTAAATGTGTGTGTACGTATATATATTCACACATCTAGATACAGATATAGACTTGTTTCAATTCTTTTCTAACGTACAGTGAATAGAATTATTCAAATTTTCTTCGGCACTTTCCAAAGAGTAATATCTATTTGATCCATTACTATAAGAACAGCTTTGACTCAAGTAACATATCCACAGAGGTTACTTTCAGACTTGTTATTTTTCTACAGAGTCAAAGTTCTAAGTTCAGATGTTTCTACATACTATAATTATCTATGATTGACTCAGTGATTCCTAAGTCTGGCACTGTAACTAAAATGTTCTCTTCCATAACTTCCAATGGGTATCATATAATTCTTCAGACATTCCCACCAAAGAATTGCTCAAATTACTTTCTACTTCATTTTAAATGAAAAATAAATGGATTATGTCAGATGTTAACATTATGGAAGCATGATATAAGGTGAAGAATATATGAAAATTCTTTATATCTTTGCAACTTTTCTATAAACAAAATTTTCCATAAAAAAAGTTTAATTTTAAAAAAAGTATGCTCTCTATATCACTTTAAAGAGGAATGAAGTGATGGTGAATATGAAAATAATCAGGTTCTGAGGGCAGAAAAAGATAGGGAATTCTTTGGAGTAACCCCATGTTTCTTTCATGATTTTGACTAACCCTTAACTATTTTTCTTCTTCTAATTCTCTGAAATGTTAATTAAAACAGTCAAAACATCTATAGTCATACCAAAAGTATATCCAAGTCTTTCCATAAAGATGACTTGTCATGAATGTTCTTCAATCACCTCACAGTAATTTTGATAAATCATTCAGCAAACATGTACAGAGCACTCATTGTATCCCGGATATCCTATTGGGCCCTGGAGCTATGAGGTGGTAAGGTGTGGTTCCTATGCTTGGGGAGCTAACACTGCAGAGGGGAAAGATGTAGACAACACATAATGAGGACCTCTCACCCAATGATACTGTACTCCTGGTGGGCATTCAGGAAAGCTCCACAAAATAGTTTATCTTTTAACCTATAGGTCACAAATCTTATATTTGATAGCACTGTGTAGTTTACAAAATGGCCTCAGATAATTTTTCTCCTCCCAGCCTCATCAGAGGCAAAAAATGCCAGATGAGCAGCTTTTTCATTCCCATGTTACTGATGAGAGTTAGACCCCGCTGCACCTGAGGCTCATAGTTTCATTCATGTCCTGTGAACTCCTGATTTGTCCTTTTTCTACTGCTTCATACCTTCCTAGGCAGAGATCTTGCCAGACTCCTATAAAGATTCCATTCTTTCTTGATATTAAAGTGAATGCCCAATGTATTTATTTTTCCTTGGCCTTTCTTCTCTTACCACCTATTTCTCAAAACAAGGTAAATAATGATAATTATTCTAGTTTTAAATCAAATATCCCTTCCCAGGATAAGAGGTTTGGTTTTGAAAATAAGTGATTTTCTTAGAATCAAAAGTCCTGTAAGTAAATTAGACATATTTTGGAAGTTAATTTAATCTTTTCAAGTCATTCATTACTTTTTAGTGTGCTGAATGAAGCAGCTCACACATGAAAAATATTCTGCCTTATTGTCCTTCACGCAACATATTAGTTTGACTCTTTTTATGTGCCAGGTATTATGCTGAACCCTAGCAATGCAAAGATAAATAAAAAATAGGATCTTCCCTAAAGGAGGCCCTGGTCTAACGCAGGTAGGAAGATGGATGATTATAACACATATGAGAATAACTATTATATATGTATGTCCAGGACCTTAAGAGGACTTGCAAGTTGTTCCCAAAGCAGAGGGTTGGAGGGAAGCATTTTAAGCTGAGTTAGAAGCAAAGGTTTGGAGGTGGCAGTGTAGCTGGTCAAGGAATTGGTAGTAATTTAGAAAGGCTAGGTACAGAGCGAGTTGAGGGAATGAAGAGAGATAAGATTACAGATAAGTGGCTTTGCATATCAGGCTAAGGATCACAGGCTTTATTCTGAAAATGAGTAGCCACAGAAGGATTTTAAGCAAGAAAGATGTGATCAGAGATAATATGAAAGATATAAAGATCACTCTAGCTGCTGTGTAGAGAGCAGATACGAGCAGAGTGAAAACTGGAATCAGAAATAAGTGAGAAGAGTTCAAGGATTCATTAGTTGCGCGTAATACCCAGTGCTCACCACAATACCTGCCCTCCAAGGAAGCCAATATACTTCAGGAGACAATGTGAGTGGAATGGAGATGTATAGAGAAAAGAGGATTGAGGGGTCTCCCAGGTTGCCAGCTTAGGTAGATTGAGGGGGGCTATTCACGGAGAAGAGGAAAAAGGAGGTTGCCAGGAGGTCAGACTCACTTTTGGGAAAGGGAAGGGGAGCCAGTATGAACAGATGAGGTGTTTAGTTCAGGACACGCTGAGGTAGATGCCTACTCATGTGCTGTGAGTCTACAACTCAGGAAAAATGTCTGTGATCATAATATCTGGGACTCATGTGCTACACTAATGCTTGGGTTTCTGAAAACTGTGCGCACTATGAAGTCAAGGGCTGAGGTTTCAGAGGAGCAAGCCAGAGGCGACTTTCCCATCTGTTATTACCTATCACATATCACTGTTGCAAGGATAAAACAATGTGTAAAATAAAAAGCCTGGTATTTAGCAATAGAAAGGGAACATAATAATTGTACATTATCATGATCTTTCAAAAATGCTCAAAGCAAATCTAACACATTTTATAAGGGCTTTTCTTCTAAGAGAGAAGAGTAAGTACCTCTCATTTCAATTATTTGATAATTTTGTATATTTATGCTGTGATTCCTCAAGTTTTTTAAAAAGCAAATTTTACTGCTTTCTGGCTCAATATATGTTAAAATTTTGAAATTTAATATATAATAAAAAATTTAATTCTAAGCAAATGAAATCCTCTCACTTTATAAAAAGTTAATATTTTGTGCTATTAGGAACTATTCTGAGTTTCACCACTTGTATATTCTAGAGATTAAGGTGACTAAGAAAAAATATGGAGGTATCCCAGCTTTGAATTGCCTAATTGTAAGTTTTGGTTGGTAATTTCCCTTTTTGAAAAAGACAGAGATGATAGTTCCAAAAATTTCAGCTGGACTTAATAAGCTCACACTCTAAAATATAACAGAGTAGAACGCCCTCCCATCTTACTTGAGAGCTCATCCTTAAGAATTCCCTTCAGTCATTCTTCCTACTAAAGGTCATTGGAAGGAAACTGGAAGGTCTAGTGGCTTTTTTTTTTTTTCACCAACTTTCTGTGCTACAATTTTAAAAGTCTGGATGCAGCACAATCAGAACTCCTCAACTACAGAACATAAATTTTTAGTACTTGTTGTTCTGGAATCCAACAGAAGAAATATTTGGCTTTTGCTTGGCCCCATCCCATTAGCATTAATAGGTTGTTTTCATTGGAGTTGTCTTCAAAAAAGATACGGATATGAGAAATGATATATTTAAACACCAGTTTTCAAACTAAGGTCATGAAAGGCAGTTTTTAAAAGTGAAATAGAATTAACTAGAATATAGTAAAGTAGAATAGAAAATATCAGACTGCACCCACTATAGAAAAGGTAAATACTGTTTTGGGAGACCTTTTATTCATACATTGTATAAGATATTGATATATATACAGACATAGAGAGAGATATATATAGCCATACAGACATATCTGCATGTCTTTATTGGGTCACAGTATATGTTAATCGCAGTTAAATGTTTGAAGGTCGCAGTACTGTGAATTATACACTATAAGACAAGCAAACTAGAAAAGATATAATACTGCCCCCCAAAATTCTTTTCCTTGCAAAGTTATGCCCATCTTGCATTCAAAATCTGTCTCAAACTTTGTTTTTAAAATAGAAATATCCTCTGCTTAAATATGTTAAATGCTGTACATTAATGATCCTGACGACAATAACAGTAACCCCACTCTGTTCATATTATACTCTGCAAAAAGGATTTCAAGTCAGTTACTTAATTTTATTCCATTTACTTTTCAGCAATACTGCAAAACCAACAGGAGAAGCAGTAGCAGCTCTGTTTACACTAAAGCACAGAGAGGCCAAGTAATTTGCCTCAGGTAACTCAGTAGCAAAACTACATGCATAAACCTGGTCACTGAAATCACAGTCCTTCTTCTCTGGATTGTGCGGCTTCGTGCTACACAGCTGCAATTAGTTTGCCACTGTTTATCTCATGGGTCTTTGTCATTTGTTTTGTGTTTAAAACTCTGTCCACAAAAGAGTCCAAAATATTTGGGAAAAGGCAAGGAGGAGGAACATACAGAGATGACTTCATGATTTAGGAGTTTGTAAGTTGTCAACTGTATTTTCACCCAAGACTGAGGCTTTAACTGCACCTCGCTAGCAGCCAATCTGCTTTGTAGATGTCTTTTCATTCCAAAGACAATCCCAGGGCCCACGATGCAATACACCACCCAATTAATATTGCTTAATTGAAATGAAAACTGCAACTTGCCAGGCCATTTTTAATATGGGAATTCATGGTTCTAGGAGACGGATTACAAATTAAAAGAGAGAGATGTGAGATGGAGTTGGGGGTGAAGGGAGAAGCTGGGAGTCCTTTGAGGAAGCACCCAGTATAATCACAGAAAATGAGCTGGAGAGCTTCCCCTGCTCCTGTAGGCTCTGGAACAGAGACCGGGAACTATCTGACCTACGTATGTTTAAAACTCCCTGGTAGGATGCTTTTTTTGATAAGAGATTTGAAAACTACTGATTTGAATACTTTAATGGGTTTGTAGGTAAACTGTATTGTTACATTATAACATTATATTTGTCTAGAAAATTGCCTGTTTTATAAAATTTTCTGTAAGGTTTTCACAGAATTTACTGATTTATTCAGTCTCTTTGGTCTCGAATTTTCCTTGTTTCATTCCTAACAATGCTTAAGGGATTGAGTTGTATTTTTTCTTTATTTCTTAACTATTTTTGTAGAGCAAATATATTTTATCAATACATTTAAAGAACAACCTCTTGATTATTCTACTATTTTGGTGCTTTGTAGTTCACTAAAATATATCTACGATTTTCTTCATTTTGATATATTTGGGTTAACTCTATTAGATATTTCTTACTTCTTAAACTTGAAAATAGCTATTACATTTTGAAATGTTTTCTTTTTTTTAAAGATTTTACTTATTTATTATTTGAGAGAGAGAGAGAGAGAGATTGAGAGAATGAGCGGGGGGAGGGGCAGAGGGAGAAGCAAACTCCCCACCGAGCAGGGAGCCTGACTCTGGACTCAATCCCAGGACCCTGAGAACATGACCTGAGCTGAAGGTAGACGCATAACTGACTGAGTCACCCAGGTGCCTGAAATGTTTTCTAGATAGATATATAGATATGTATAGATAGATACATATGTATGTATATATATGTATAGATAGATAGATAGATAGATAGACCTATAGATATATATATAGGTTTGGTTATTAATTCCATTTTATACAGCATTGATAAAAAACATGGTCTGTATATTTTCTATTTGTATTTACTGAGCCCATTTTGCAGCCTACAAAGGGTCAATTTTTGTAAAGTTTCCATACATGTTTGAATAATGTAAATTCTCTAATTTGAAAGTTCAGACTTCTATAAATATCCATTATTCCTCTCCATTAAAGTTAGCTAATTGTGTAGTTCAAATTTACATCTTTACCTATTCTTTTTCTCTCTCACACACGAAGTGTGTACTTAATATTCCACTATCCCTGAGAAACTGAACATTTCTCCTTATAATACTATTAGCTTGAACTGGAGAGTTACGTTTTCAGGCACATATACCTTCAGAATTATTATGTATTCCTTGTGAATGCTGTCTCTTACTGCTATATTATGGTCTGCCTTATCCCTGATAAGATTTTTTCCCATAAGGCCTATTTTACGTAACAGAAATACTGCTACATCAGATTTCTTTTGATTAGTATTTTCTCAGTGAATTTCTCCTCTACCTCACTACGTGTATTCTTTCATTATGTTTTAAGCATGTTTCCTGTATATAGCATATGCCTGGAGTTTTATGCACTTCCTTTTTTTTAAATATTTAAAAATTTTAACAGAAAATTTGGAATTACAGTCAAAGAACATTTTTTCTGAATGATTTGAGAGTAAGCTGGAAACATCATTCTCCATAACCCCAGAATACTGTAGCGTGCAGTTCCTACAAACAGAGCATTTGCCTACATAAACACAACACAACCTTCAAAATCAGGGAATTAGCACTGATACATTGCTAGGATGTAATCCACAGACCCCATTACGATTTCAGCAATTGTCCCAACAATATTCTCAATGGCAAAATTATCTAATCCAGGGCCACATAGTACATCTATCAATGTCTTTTTTTCTCTTTTAACTGAAATACTGACTTGACTTTCCTTGATATTCATGAACTTGACACTTTCAAAAATTAAAATTAATCATTTTGTAGGATGTCCCAAAATTTAGGTTTGTCTGATGTTTCCAGTTTTGGGCAGTAATATTACGGAAGTGATGCAGTGTTCTCCTGATTATATCCTACTAGATGGTACATTGGTTCGATGTGTCCCTTGATAGAGATAGTGTCCCCCAGGTCTCTCCACCCTGAGGCTTTTTCCCTTGTAATTAACACATCTTTGAGACTAAGTCATTATTGCATTCCTCATCAACTTTTCACCCAGTAGTCCTAGCATCTGTTGCTATTTTGTGACTCAATTGTCAGTATGACGGTTGACAAAAGATGATTCTTAATTCCATCATTCCACCTACATTTATTAGTTGACATTCTATTGCAACAAAGAGCTTTCTCTTCTCCCCATATATCTATGCATTTGTTTATTGATATTTATATAGACAAATGGCTTCCTATTTTATTTTATTCAATGGATTATAACCCATTACTAGCATTACTCTGATGCTCAAATCATTCCAATATTTGGCTAATGGGGGCCTCTTCACAGTGCTTCTGTCTATATCACTTTCTGAGCATTTTCCATGCTCATCTTGTACTTTGCTTGCCCCAGCCTTGAAACCAAGCATTTCTCCAAGATGCCTTAGTTCATTACAGGTGAGAATTATATTTAGAAACGAAGATCTGTGTGCTACACATGTATATGACTGTTGGTGTTTCACCACTCAACCCCCCAGTAGACATAACTGAGGAATATGTATAAGAATATCCATCTACATTTATATCTATTTTTCCGTCCATCTGTACATATCACACCACATACCTCCAGTCCAACACCACAGGGTTAATTCCAGCTTCTTTTCCTACTCCCATCATGAGAAATCTGACTCCCATTGTATTAGTCTGTCCAGGCTGCCATAATACAGACTGGGTGGCTCAAAAAACAGAAATTTATTTCTTAAAGTTCTGATAGGCTGGAAGTTCAAGATCAAGGTGCTGGCCAATGTGGTCCCTGCCGAGAGCCCTTTTCCTGGCTTGTGATAATTGTTACATAGCAATAGAGAACTAATAAACCTCTCTAACACACTTACCACAGAACTCATTTCAAAGCAATTTCCATCTCCTCAGCTCTAATACACTTGTGCTTTCTGGATGGCCTTGCCTCCCACTTTCTGATAAGGTGTCTACATGAATTTCTTCAAATCCCTTCCCCTCCACAAACATTTCCTTAGTATTATTTTGTCTTCACTTATTGTCTTTCCCTCCTTCTACCTGTCAGAGAACAAAATGTCTCATCAATGCCAATTCTTACACTTATGCCTTTATTCTCTTTTCTTTCTGTCTCCTCTGGACATTTTTCCCAGAAAGAAAAATCCCTATATTTTCTTTTTTCTTTTTTTTTTTTTTTTTAAGATTTTATTTGAGAGAGAGAGTGGCAGACAGAGGGAGAGTGAGAAGCAGGCTCCCCACAGAGCAGGAAGCCCGAAGTGGGGCTCGATCCCAGGACCCTGGGATCGTGACCTGAGCTGAAGGTAGACGCTTAACCAACTGAGCCACTCAGGTGCCCCAAAATCCCTATATTTTCAATGATGTATTTTCAACACAGTCTCATCACTCATGTGTGCTCACTCTGACCTCTCTCCTCCTGGCTCAGCCTAAAAAGCCTAAGCTTACTTCCACTCCCCTTTCAAGCTATTATCAAATTTCTCCTTACTTTTATTTTCACTCTTCAACTTTTCCAAATACACTATATTTGTAATATTTGTATACTTGTAATACTTAACTATTGTTAATCCCTTAATATCTGGCTTCAGCCTTCATCACTCTGTGAAACTGTTCTTTCAAAGATCGCTGGAGTACAGGCAAACTGCCAAATCTAAATTGTTTGTTTAGTTTCCATCTTTCTCAGCCTCTCAGGGGCATCAAGGATTGTTGACCAACTACTTTTGGACAACAACAGGTTCTTCTTCTATCCATGTGATCACTCCTTATGTCTCTATCTGGCTCCTGCCATTCCCTAAACCTAGATTTTCACAAAGATGTGTGTAGTTCTTGCTCTTCCCCCTGTGGATCAAAACAAAACAAAAAACTAACAATGGCTCCCATCACAACCAAAATAAAATCCAACGCTTAACTTGCTTTCCTAAACTCTCCATCTGCTATGCCTGTCTTACCTTTCCAATATTACTGAAACCTAGTGAAAGCAAATTATTTTCCAATTCCTAAATATTTCCTCAACTTTTATTCTCTAAGCTTGGTTTTCACTCCATAACCCTTTAAATAGTTTAACATTCCTGTCATGTGCATAAAATGTTTTTCATTATTGCAAATGTTCAGGTCCTATATGTCTTTCAATAATAATAATGTAATGACTATTATCAACACTTAAAACATATTAGGTATTGTGCTAAGCATTGTTTATTTATTAACTCATTTAATCTCCAGAACAACCCCATGACCCAGCTCAAATGCTACCTCCCCAATGAAGTTCTTCACATAAACACCATGTACTCTGGAAGACATTTTTTCTCCATTTTGAAGTCTCAGATTCTTTAAATGTTATATCTTTTATAGTTCTAGATGCTTTGTCTCATAGTTATCTGCCTTTATCTTATTTATACTTTATCCTCGACAATAAGGTGTTGAGGGCAAGAGTCTTGCTAACCCCTTATTGCACAATTAAATCACATCTTTCTTGCCAAAGTTCTGAAATCACCTGTTATATGAAACCTCCTGATTCTAAAACTCTGTATTAGGTGTTGCTCATTGTGCCCTTGCAGTTCTTTGCATGTCTTTACCATCTTTTCTCAATCTTATTACAATTGCCTATCTACCTCTATGTGTTCTCTTGAGGGAAGAACAAGGTCTTTTCCCTTTTCTTATTTACAGCATTTGTCACAATACCTACAGAGTAGGTACTCCATAAATGTTTATGGGATGAATAAAAGATTATCCCAAGCATGACCATCTGATCTCCCAAGTCACAGGAGATTGCAACCTATAAACAGAAAGGAAATAATAACTTGGAGAAAATACATTATGTTACTGAGGAAGAAAGAGACAATGAGACTTTTAGCTCACAATATAGTTCAAGATCAGTTTTAAGCCTAAATCAGCATGAACGCATTAAATATATTTGGGGCCCTATGTCCCCATATAAAAAATTAATTCAAGATGGATCCTAAGCCCAAACATAAAACCTAAAAACCATAAAGCTTTTAGAAAGAAATGTAAGAGAATCTCCTGTGCCCTGGGACTTGGTTTACAAGTTTCTTAGGCCACAAGAAATAATAACCATTAAAAAAATATATACAGGGGCTCAGTCAGTCAAGCATCTAACTCTTGATCTCAGCTCAGGTCTTGACCTCAGGGTCTGAGTTCAAGCCCTGCATTGGGCTCCATGCTGGGCATGGAGCTTATGTAAAAAAATAAAAAATAAATTTCACTTTATATTTTTAAATGACTACTTATTAAAACATATTGTTAAGGAAATATGTAGGTGAGCCACAAATTAGGAGGAAAATATCTGACAAAGCACTAATATACAGTTTCAGTAAATAACTCTTCCAGCTCAAAAACAGATACCCAAAATAACAACAACAAAAAAATGGCCAACAAGCCCATGAAAAACTGCTCAATATTGTCAGTTATTAGGAATATGTCAATTAAAATAAAAATACCACTACACACTTATCAGAGTGATTAAAATTAAAAGACCTATCACCATCAGGTGTTGTCATCACAGCATCTGGACTTTTCATATATCCCTTGGAGGCATTAGAAAACAGTAAAACTACTCTGGAAAAGGTATGACAGTTTCACATAAAACTAAAAATATATGTACTCAATGATCCAGCAATTCCATTCCCAGGTATTTACCTAAGGGAAGTGAAAACATAAGTTCACGAAAAAATTAAAATATAGAAGATTTATTGATAATGGCCAAAAACAGGAAAAAGCTGTGTGTCCACCAGAACAAGAATGGATAAACAAACTGTGGTATGTTCAGCACTCTGAGCAATTAAAAAAAAAAAAAATACTGACAGATTAAACTAAAATATATCAGGCAGATGGAAACAGAAAAAAAGCTATACATAAAAGACAGCATTCTGTTTGATTCCATTTACATGGAAATTATAGAATGACAAAAGTAGAATGTCAGTGGTTGCCTTTAAGAAGGTGGGAGTGAAGATTGACTAGAAAGTGCCCTGAGGAAACTTTCTGGCTGATGATAATATTCTGTGCCTCGAAATGGATTTGGATTATATACGTATAGGCATTTGTAAGAACCCAGCAAACATAATCTAATGGTAGTGTATTTCACTGTATATAAATTATTCTTCAAAAGTAAAAACTACTGAAGTCTAATACTAATAAGTCTCAAAATCTAGTTAATGCTAAAACATTTAGGAGGAAATATATGTGCAATTTACATTGAAATGCATCCAAAATAAGCTAGATGAAAAGGTGCAGAGATGGATACATTTGTGTTTACAAAAGTATAGTAAAATGTTAACAGGAGACTATGTGCTAAGTACATAAGTGCTTAATGTAAAAGTTTTTCAATTTCTGTTGGTAAAATAAAATGGGCAACCAAAGTACTATGTTGTAGGGAGACTCCTTTTCATGATACATCTTTAAGAACTGTTTGAAATGTCTGCCATAGGCAAAAAAGGAAAATCTAAATATCAAGATAAAGCACTGTCATATTTAATTTATCTATGAGGTTGAATAGTTCCAAACATTATATTCAGAAAATTCAGAAGCATGGTTGACTAATAAGATATCTGATTATTCATTTGGAGAAAATGAGAAACAATTATTCCAAACTGAACTTGGAATTGTTCAGTATTTGGGAATGAGGGCTCCAGGAGGAGAGGGGAAAAGTAGTTTTCACAAGTTCTTAGTTTTTGGTTTTTTTTTTTTTTAACAGATTTAATCCCTTACTAGACTTCTTGGGTGCTTCTACACACAGTGATACTTGAGTTTTTCTAAAATTCCACTTAAAACTGGATAGCAAGGACATCCCTCAAACAGAAAGCCAGTCACTGATTCTCAGAATTCTTTTCTTTTCCATCTGTGTCCACTCCTGCCATTTCCTTACCCCTTTTCTGTAGCCTATTCAATTTCATCCAGTTATCCCGTGTTTTTGAAACATTTTCTTTGTGTGAAGACTAAATCCCCATTTCCTCCTTTTTGATCTCCATTTAGTCTTGATTACAAACCTAACTGAATTATGGTCAGTATTACTAAGCTCCTTCCTCCACCCACTCACCTTATTAGACCAGTCACATCATCTCCTTTTAAAAAAGTTTTTACAATGGCCCACTTATCATGATGACTTTAACATGGATTAAAAAGAAAAGCCGTCATATAATATCTGTCTTCCCAGAGTAAAACGCTAAGAGAGGAAACCCAGGGATCTCTGAAAATGTTTGGTAGTTTGAGGCTTAGTTAAATATGTAAAACACTTTAGAATAACACTCAAAAAGAGTTCTAAAATAAGTTAAAACTCTTGCTCTCTTCTTCCATAAGGAGACTGGCCAGTGGTTGGTCAAACAAGTTAATATTAAACCTTAATTCCTCTCTGATTCCAAAGTAATTCTCTAACTGGTAGTAATATTATTTAACATCTTTACAAGAAACACGGGTAGATAAATGGAAGGATACCTACTCTTCCCATCTTGGTTAGCCAAAAGCCCAATCCTGAAATCTCTCTTCCTATATCCATTTAAAGAAATTCTATAAATAGTAAAGGTGCCTAGACTGAAACAATAGGAAATTTTTTAATTTAGCTATTATATAAAAACATGGAGCCATAAATGTTAAAGCTAAATAGAGTGACCTTCTATTCCAGTATTTCCTAAATAGCTTGGTGCAGATCTTTTGTTCTATGGGATGTTATTCAGTGTGGTTCCCCGAGTAAGTAGGGTGGGAGGTGGTAGATTCAATCCAGATTCAAGTCCAGAACGAACTAGGGTAAATTTTAATGATCTCTTTGGGAGAGTAATTCATCTTTTCTGCTGTCATTTTATCTGCAAAGAGGTCAGGTGATTAGCCTAGATTATGAGTCGCAAATCTAGACACAGGTCTAAAACCAAGCACAGGGCTAGTTACAATACATCTTAATACATCCCATTAATTTAATATGGCATTAAATATAATATCCATAAAGTTTTGTGGAATATATCCTGTTAACACATCTGACATTTCCTTTTATCTCTCTGTGAGAGAACAAATCAGACATTTTATCTTTCAGAGTATTCTGGTGTTTATCCACCGAAACATGGACATTGTCAGGAAAAAGTTAACACAAAGATTTTTATATTTCCCCACTTTCTGCTTTCTCTCCCTATCAAAAATCAAAACAAATCAAACAAAAATCTCAAGTACAGCATCTCAAAAAGTCCTTGCAAGTAGAAAAGATCCTTCTTTTATCAAAAATAAAGATTTTAATTAGAATTAAGCCTTCAGAATTAAGACTAAAAGGTAACAGTTGGTATAATGTCTCCATTTCCATGTCATATGAAAAATAATCTGGCTATGTTCTTAATAAGTAGCCAACAAAAAGACCACACTTCAGCAATGCTCCCAATGAAGGTCTGAACAGGCAAATCCACAAAGAGCTGTCTATATCAAGCTGGCAGACGTCATTCCTAAAGAGCTCAAGGAGACCTCAAGCCAAAACAGGGAGAGGAAAAGAAGGAAGTGATAACCAGGAGAAGAACTACTTTAAAAGGTTCTCCATTCCATGTCTTCTGATGGTGAAAATGAATAGCATTTCTCAAATTATTTTATTTCATTAAGAGACATTTTCATAATCTAGATCATTCTGACTCTTTGGCAAGTAAATTATTAGCAGAAAAGATTACTATCCCAAAAGCATCACTAAAATGAACTCTGATTTATTTATTCTGGTCCCCTTCCAATATTTGCTCCGTGACCCAAGCACCAATAATAAAAAGCACATCCTTTTTTCAGGTGGGTGCCCCCTAGCTAAGAGTAGATAGAGCATGACTCAAATGAATTCAGATTCCTTCTGACTCGAAAAATGATTCAATAACAGTCTCCATCATTTGATCAAAAATGGATGCTGTATCATTGCAAAGTTAATTGAAAAAAATAGGAAAGAAGATACAGGTGTTCCCCTCTTGCTATTCTCTTTTTTAAAGAGTAACGCTCAAGTCCATATTGACTCCTGTGGTATTGTCCTCCAGATAACCAACTAAAATTGGATTTTTGCTTAATCAACCAGCCTAATTAAGGCTTCTGTTCAGATCTTTGGATGACAAGGCAGAGTGTGGCTTCAATCAAATTGCTGGTTGACTCTTCCATGGGCCTAAATCATACCCAGTAATGTAATCAAACCAGTTTGGCTAAATTACACACCATATATCAGGAAATGGCTTTTCTAGGTCACTAGCCTACACACAATCTGGCATTAAAGTATACCAGATAAAAAGAAATGTTTTAACATTTCCAAGAAACTCACATGCATTACTTAAGGTTTTAACTAATAAGAAACTATTAGAAGAAAAAAAGAGAGACATGAAAGCATAACAACACTGTGTCCATCCCAAATGTCATTAGCTACAATCTTTAATCAGGCACTCACTCCAGTTACTGGGCAGTATTGCCAACCTCCCAGAGGGAAGTCAGCCGCAGACCAAGAATGAGAAAACCAATTTAAAAAAAAAAAAAGAAAAAATGAACCTGAATGATAACTGAGCCCAGATGGGGAGAAGAAAGGTTAACTCTGGAACTGGTCTTATTTAAAGGCCACCAGTAAATTTAAGCCACAGAGAGATTTGCCTAAATAGGGAAAATACTGTGTTTTCTTCCCTACAGTAAAAAAGGGAAATGAACATACTCAATTTGACCCACCAGCAGTCTTTTCCCAAGGTTTAGTGTGGAACATAAAGTCCATGAGCAGGAGTTATAGGCTAAATACTGCAGTGGGGCAATGTAGGAAAGAAGCAGCTGTTTCTTATTATTTGCATCTATTTTTCTTATGGGTAAAACCGTGGGCAGAGTGCCACGGTGTACTGCTGTACAGACCTCCCCAAACGGCAAGGGCAGGGCACTGGCTTTCCCCTGCTACCATCAAGCATGTGATCAACAAGAGATCCATCCAAAGAAACTCCAGCAGAAACGAGACCTGTTGCATAGCCATTGGCGTGCAGCTCTATAACAGAAGAAATGAATTGAGGGACGGCTTTTAAAAGGGACATTTAAAACTCTGATTAAAAATAATACCGAGAGGAATTGGACCTTAATATAATCAAACATGACACATTCAGTCTTTCAAGCCTATGTTCCTTAATTTTTTTTAAAGGACACGAGCTATGACAAAATAGACACCACCAAAACCATGATTTGGCAGAGAGGGCAGAAGAGGTAAATACCCAAACCTCTCTCTCATCCTCCCACAGACCTCCTACAAACACCTCCCTCTGCACACACTCGTTTGGATGTGGAGGTCAGCCCAGGGATATAGGGCAGGGAAGACCCAAGGATGGATCTGGAGGGGCAATGAAGAATATTCTGCATGTTCCACCAGGCTCTATTCTCAACATGGCATTGTGACTGAGCCCTTTTTAAACCTAGTTCAAAAGTGCCAACCACCCTTCTGCTTACAACTCTTCAACGACCTGCCATGGCAACAAGACAGAAATTGGAAACTTCACCAGGTCTGTCCTCACCTTGACTCGGCCTTTGCTCCAAGGTCCCTCCGCAGTATGGCATACCATGATTGCCCTACTTCATATTTCAGCCTCGACCCCTGACCAAGCTGCCCTTCCTCCAGGATTTATTTTTCCTCATAGCACTACCACCAGTAGCCCGACTACATGTTTGACTTTTTTGTTATTGTCTATCTCTTCCTTACTAGCATGTAAGTTCCAGAAGCACATGTTTGTTTTGTTCTTAGATATAATCCCAGAACGCCTGGCACGTGCTAGCCATTTAATATTTGTTGACTGGATAAATGAAACAATGCATTAATAAGCACTGAAGATACTTAATGTTAGCATGCTTTTTGATCATTAAGTATTACTCATTTATGGACAATAATAGTACCTCCTGTTAACTGACTTGGCAAAATAAGTTCTTTCAAAGTTTAATTATAGGATTATATTTAATGTGGGTTAAGGGACAAAAACAATTCTCAACACTCTTTACCGTATCAAGCAGCATGAAAACTGAACAAATTGCTTTAGACAAGGAAAAAATGACATCTCTTTGATTTTAGGAACAAATTTTCTCCCTTTTAATGTAGAGTTGTAAAGGTCACAGTGATTGACCTACTAATTACCAAATCCCACAAACACTCCTCAGTATTTATCTTTCCTGACTTCTCTGAGTTATCTGACACTCTTGAGGATCTTGTCCTTCAAAAAATTACTTAGTGATTTGATTTATTATGGTTTACTAAATAGGTGGGAGATTCTTTAGTAAAATTAAATCTACTTTGTTAAATCTTTTTGTTACTATTAAAGTACTAAAACTTGCAACTGAAAATGTAAAGTGTCATTGTCTAATGATATAGGGAGTACATGCCTTATAAAAACTAAATCAGAAAAAATAAAGAAAATTCAAATCCCACTCACTAGAAATAAGCAATTTAAAAGCTTGATGTGTATTATAATAATATTTATAAAATAATTTTCACTTTAAAAAGTTATATTTATTCTTTTTTTTTTTTTTTTTAAAGATTTTATTTATTTATTTGACAGAGAGAGAGATAGCGAGAGCAGGAACACAAGCAGGGGGAGTGGGAGAGGGAGAAGCAGGCTTCCCGCCGAGCAGGGAGCCCGATGCGGGGCTCGATCCCAGGACCCTGGGATCATGACCCGAGCCGAAGGCAGACGCTTAATGACTGAGCCACCCAGGCGCCCCAAAAGTTATATTTATTCTTGTTAAAATATATGCATACACTTTTATATAGTATTTTAATGTATTTTATCTCATTGTAGGAATGCATCAAATTTATTTAACCCATGTATCATTGTTATGCATTTAGATTATTTCCATTTTTGTAGTTTAGTATATCTAGATTAACTTCCTTGAATATATATTTTTGTATAATGAACCCACTATATCCTCAAGAATAACTCTTGGAAACTGAATCACTGGGTTACAACATCTATAAAAAGGAATACTGACTTTTCAATATATATTGTTCTTTTGCTTATTTACGTTTTTATTTATTGCTTTAGTTTTTGAATGTTGCTTTGGTTAGAATCTCCAGAATAATTGCATAGCGAGCAGATATCTTGATTTATTCCTGACTTTATGAGAAATCCCTCTTGATACTATATTTTTAATAGCTTTCTCAAACTTAGGAACAGATAGTAAATATACTGAACACACAACTATGGAATTGAATATTTTTCTAAACAGAAAATAGTTGACCTCTTTGATGAATTTAGCATACCATTTGGATTTGCTTGCCACAAATATTTTATTTTTTAATTGAGCTAATAAAGTACAAAATTTTCACATTTAAAATTAACTTAAATTTTCATCTCTTGGAAAATCAAAAGATCAAACCATACTCAGTCTACATCTTGAGGGGACAAAAATGGCTAGAACCAAGTAGCCACTTACTCTTCAGATAGGACACACACATTCTAGCTGACCCTGGTTCCCACAATTCACATACTATATGCATATATACTTGCACTCAATTCATTTCACTCATACATATTTCAGGCCTCATCAATATTGGCATTGGAATTTTGGTCCCTATTCCAAACCATAAATTTTAAAGACTCCATAGGATTCTATTATATCAAGGTGTCATAATTTCTTTAACCAATGACTATTTTTCAACATTTAAATTATTTTCTGTTGTTTCATCTTTAAATATATTCTTATGTATAACACTGATCACTTAGAAGAAAAATCTCAGCTGTAGAATTATCGGTAGATCTATTTTGAAAGCTTTAGGTAAGCATTGCCTAGTATCTTACACAAAAATTTGTAAGTAAAGGACCTTGACTGGTCTGGCTTAAGAAACATGCCCATCCATCACTGGTCCAGTTAACTGGACATAATTCAAACACTGCTGGGAGAAAACTCTTAGGGCAGTTTTGAGGACGTGAATGAAGACAACCAAAACAGTTTCTTCCATATGAGATTGAACAGGTTTCTGTGTTATCATATGCCATTTAAATTTCTACTTTTTAGAACTGCCAGTTTGTATTATTCTTTGCCCATTTTACAAATGGTGTGTTCATCAATTTCTTACTAACTTTAAAGTGCTATTTATTTATTAAATATATTATCTCCTTTCCACATATATTACAAAATCCCCACTGCTTGTCATATATATTTTCATTTGTTCACAGTACTATTATTGCTGCTTCCCCTCCTCCTCCTCTGCAGGGTGGTTCTTCTTCTTTTTTTTTTGATTATGTTCAGTTAGCCAGCATATAGTACATCATTAGTTTTTGATGTAGTGTTCCACGATTCATTAGTTGCGTATAATTCCCAATGCTCCATGCAATACGTGCCCTCCTTAATATCCATCACCAGGCTAACTCATCCTCCCACTCCCCACCCCACTAAAACCCTCAGTTTGTTTCTCAGAGTCCATACTCTTTCATGGTTTGTCTCCCCCTCTGATTTCCCCCCTTCATTTTTCTCTTCTTTCTCCTAATGTCCTCCATGCTATTCCTTATGTTCCACAGATAAGTGAAATCATATGATAATTGACTTTCTCTGCTTGACTTATTTCACTTAGCATAGTCTCCTCCAGTCCCATCCACGTTGATGTAAAAGTTGGGTATTCATCCTTTCTGATGGCTGAGTAATATTCCATTGTATATATGGACCACATCTTCTTTATCCATTCATCTGTTGAAGGGCAGCTCGGCTCCTTCCACGGTTTGGCTATAGTAGACATTGCTGCTGTAACCATTGGGGTGCATGTGCCCCTTCTTTTCACTGTATCTGTATCTTTGGGGTAAATACCCAGTAGTGTAATTGCTGAGTCATAGGATAGCTCTATTTTTAACTTTTTGAGGAACCTCCATACTGTTTTCCAGAGTGGCTGTACCAGCTTGCATTCCCACCAGCAGTGCGAGAGGGTTCCCCTTTCTCCTGCAACCCCACCAACATTTGTTGTTTCCTGTCTTGTTAATTTTTGCCATTTTAACTGGTGTAAGGTGGTATCTCAATGTGGTTTTGATTTGAATTTCCCTGATGGCTAATGATGATGAACATTTTTTCATGTGTCTGTTAGCCACTTGTATGTCTTTTTTGGAGAAGTGTCTGTTCATGTCTTCTGCCCATTTTTTGACTTGATTATTTGTTTTTTGGATGTTGAGTTTGAAAAGTTCTTTATAGATCTTGGAAATCAGCGCTTTGTCTGTAGTGTCATTTACAAATATCTTCTCCCATTCTGTGGGTTGCCTCTTTGTTTTGTTGACTGTTTCCTTTGCTGTGCAAAAGCTTTTTATCTTGATGCATCAGTTGAGAGGACCATATGGTTCTTCTCTCTCCTTATTAATGTGTTCTATCACATTGATTGATTTGCGATGTTGAACTACCCTTGCATCCCGGGGATAATCCCACTTGGTCATGGTGGATGACCCTTTTAATGTATTGTTGGATCCTATTAGCTAGGATTTTGTTGAGAATTTTGGAATCCATATTCATCAGGGATATCGGTCTGAAATTCTCCTTTTTGATGGGGTCTTTGCCTGGTTTGGGGATTAAGGTGATGCTGGCCTCATAGAATGAGTTTGGAAGCTTTCCTTCTGTTTCTATTTTTTGAAACAGCTTCAGGAGAATTGAATGTTTGGTACAATTCCCCAGGGAATTCCCCAGGGAATCCATCAGGCCCTGGACTCTTGTTTTTTGGGAGGTTTTGTTTTGTTTTGTTTTTATTATGTTATGTTAATCACCATACATTACATCATTTGTTCTTGATGTAGTGTTCCATGATTCATTGTTTGCGTATAACACCCAGTGCTCCATGCAGTACATGCCCTCTTTAATACCCATCACCAGGCTAACCCATCCTCCCACCCCTCTCCCCTCTAGAACCCTCAGTTTGTTTCTCAGAGTCCATAGTCTCTCATGGTTCGTCTCTCCCTCCAATTTCCCCCTTTCATTCTTCCCTTCCTGCTATCTTCTTTTTTTTTTTTTTTAAACATATAATGTATTATTTGTTTCAGAGGTACAGGTGGAGGTTTTTGATCACTGCCTTAATCTCGTTACTGGTTATTGGCCTATTCAGGTTGTCAATTTCTTCCTGTTTCAGTATTGGCAGTTTATACGTTTCCAGGAAGGCATCCATTTCTTCCAGGTTGCTTAATTTATTGGCATATAATTGTTTCTATTTCCTTGGTGTTAGTCGTGATCTCTCCCCTTTCATTCATAATTTTATTAATTTGAGTCCTTTCTCTTTTCTTTTGGATAAGTCTGGCCAGTGATACATTGATCTTATTAATTCTTTCAAGGAACCAGCTTCTAGTTTCATTGAATTGATCTACTATGTTTCTGGTTTCTAATTCATTGAGTTCTGCTCTAATCTTAATTATTTCTCTTCTAATACATGGCTTAGGCATCGTTTGTTGCTTTTTCTCCAGTTCTTTAAGGTGTAAAGTTAGTTTGTGAATTCGGGATTTTTCTATTTTTTTGAGTGAAGCTTGGATGGCTATGTATTTCCCCCTTAAGACCATCTTTGCAGTATCACATAGGTTTTAGACCGAGTCTCATTGGTTTCATTTTCATTGGTTTCCATGAATTGTTTAAGTCCTTCTTTGATTTCCTGGTTGACCCAAATATTCTTGAGCAGAGTGGTCTTTAGCTTCCAAGTGTTTGAATTTCTTCCAAATTTTTTCTTGTGATTGAGTTCCAGTTTTAAAGCATTATGGTCTGAGAATATGCAGGGAATAATCTCAATCTTTTGGTATTGATTGAGACCTGATTTGTGACCCAGTATGTGGTCTATTCTGCAGAAAGTTCCATGTGCACTCGAGAAGAATGAGTATTCTGTTGTTTTAGGGTGGAATGTTCTGTATATATCTATAAGGCCCATCTGGTCCAGTGTGTCATTCAAAGCTCTTGTTTCTTTGTTGATTTTCTGCTTAGATGATCTGTCTATTGCTGAGAGTGGAGTATTGAGGTCTCCTACAATTAACGTATTATTATTAATATGACTCTTTATTTAGGTTAACAGTTGGCTTATGTAGTTGGCTGCTCCCATGTTGGGGGCGTAGATATTTATAATTGTTAGATCTTCTTGTTGGATAGACCCTTTAAGAATGATATAGGCCCTTCTGTGTCTCTAACTACAGTCTTTAGCTTAAAATCTAATTTGTCTGATATAAGAATTGCTACACCAGCTTTCTTTTTTGAGGTCCATTGGCTTGGAAGATGGATCTCCATCCCTTCACTTTCAGTCTGGATGTATCTTTAGGTTCAAAATGAGTCTCTTGTAGACAGCATAAGGATGCGTCCTGTCTTTTTATCCAATCTGCAACTCTGTGCCATTTTATGGGAGCATTTAGGCCATTCACGTTGAGAGTGATTATTGAAAGATGTGAATTTATTGTCATCATGTTGCCTGTGAAGTCCTTGTTTCTATAGATTGTCTCTGTAAATTTCTGTTCTCTATCACTCTTGGGGTCTTTCTCCTTTTATAGAACCCCCCCTTAATATTTCTTGCAGGGCCGGCTTAGTGGTCACATATTCTTTCAGTTTCTGCAGGTCTTGGAAGCTCTGCATCTCTCCATCCATTCTAAATGACAGCCTTGTCAGATAAAGTATTCTTGGCTGCATGTTCTTCTCATTTAGTATCCTGAATATGTCTTGCCAGCCCTTTCTGGCTTGCCAGGTCTCTGTGGATAGGTCTGACATTATTCTGATGTTCCTCCCTCTGTATGTAAGGAATCTCTTCCCCCTAACTGCCCTTAAGATGGTTTCCTTGGTTCTAAGATTTGTGAGTTTTACTATTATATGCCAGGGCGTTGGTCTGTTTTCCTTGATCTTGGGAGGGGTCTTCTCTGCCTCTAGGACACAAATGTTTGTTTCATTCCCCAGATTAGGGAAGTTCTCAGCTACAATTTGCTCAAATATATCTTCTACTCCTCTCTCTCTCTCCACCCCCGCAGGGATCCCAATAATTCTGACATTGGAACGTTTCATGTCATCACTTATTTCTCTAATTCTGTTTTAATGGATTTTAAGCTGTTTCTCCCACGCCTTCTCTTTTTCCTTCTTTTCTACCAATTTGTCTTCTAGATCACGAATTCATTCTTCTGCCTCGTTTACCCTAGCTGTTAGAGTATCTGGATTAGATTGGATCTCATTGATAGCATTTTTAAATTCTGCCAGTTCAGCTCTCATTTCTGCCCTTAGAGACTCTATGTTGCCATTAATCAATTTCTCCATTCCAGCTATCATCTTCATATCTGTTACCCTGAAGTCGATTTCCGACATCTTGCTTATTTCTGTATCCATTTGTAAATCTGTGGCAGAAGTCACAGTCTCTGAGTCTTTCCTATTTTGGGGGTTCCTCTTCCTAGTCATTCTCTTGAGGGGTGGTTAAGGGAATGTACAGAATCCAAATTACTGCCCACAACCCAAGCAAGATGCACCTGTTTTATAGGGACCTTAGGGTTGCTGGCCTCTTGTTCTCCCAGCCTGTCTTCTGGGGGGAGGCCTGCCTCGCTGTTACTCAGGCAACCCTGTTTACACAGAGTTGCCCTGCCTCCTGTGGGGGGGATGGGCTCAGTGAAAATTGGTTTTGGGGGGCTTTTGTTCTCTGGCAGCTTTCCCTGGCGGCTTTCCGTGTCTCTTCCAAGAGAGCAGAAGAGACTGTTTCCAACCCTCTGCCTCAGAACAGAGAGATTGCAGTCTGTTCTTCAGTGAGCTCTTCAGGCCACACTATCTCCGTTTCTGTCTGTGCTGCTAAAAACTGCAGCATCCTGGGTTGTGTGCCCCTCAGCAGCACTCCCAGCCCTTGCTTTCAGGTCCAGGCACATCTCTGCCCTTTGTGCTTCCAGAACTGCCAGCTGTCCCCAGTTTGCATGCGTGGCCCCGCTGCTCCAGGTTTCAGTCCAGGGGGCTGCCCTAAAGTCCTTTCCCCACTGCTACCGGTCTGCGAGTCTTTGCCTGGTCCCCAGCACAGGAGGCTTTCGTCCACCTGCAGTGCAGGATCCTGAAGGCTCCCTCCCTCTTCCATTTATCTTCTGATATCTGCCTGCAGAATCACGGTTCCCCGCTTCATACCTCGAAACCAACTGCCTGCAATATTCTGTTTGTAGAGATCCAGATATATTGTCTTACATCTCAGGCTGATTTCGTGGGTGTTCAGAGTGGTCTGGTAGATACCCAATTCAATTCAGGGGACTGGTTGGAATAGGGTTCCCTACTCCTCTGCCATCTTTTCCTCCAGTCCCAATACTTAATTTTTGCCTTTGTTTCCCTTGCCTTTGGAGACGTATCTAGCAAGAAGTTGCTGCAGCCAAGGTTGAAGAGGTTGCTGCCTATATTCTCCTCTAGGATGTGGATGGATTCCTGTCTCATATTTAGGTCTTTCATCCATTTTGAGTCTATTTTTATATATGGTGTAAGAAAATGGTCCAGTTTCATTCTTCTGCATGTGGCTGTCCAATTTTCCCAACACCATTTGTTGAAGAGACTTTTTTCCACTGGATAGTCTTTCCTGCTTCATTGAAGATTAGTTGATCATAGAGTTGAGGGTCCATTTCTGGGGTCTCTATTCTGTCCCATTCATCTATGTGTCTGTTTTTGTGCCAGTACCATACTGTCTTGATGATTATAGCTTTGTAAGAGAGCTTGAAGTCCAAAATTGTGATGCCACCAGTTTTGGTTTTCTTTTTCAAACATGGAATATATATTTAACATTATAATTTATGAAGTATATCTGAGTCTGTTTGGGGGCAATTTATTATATTCCATTTTTTGATAACTACTACCCTATTATAAGACAATATATAGAAGTATTTTCCTAAGTATTCTTTGTTATCTCATACAGCAACTTTTCCCTCATTTTTCTTCTAATTCTTTGTTGAGTATTCTTAATTTATTTTTTCACTATCATCACTTTATCATCTTTTTTCTACCCCCAAAAATACCTATAGTGTTTTATTACATAAATTCTGAAGATTTTATGTCTTTATCATATTGTGTTTTCATTCAAAAACATATTTTACTTATTGAAATCTTCTTTTTCCATGTTTATGACTGCAATTTCTTCTTGGAGAAAATAGTTTCTCCCTTTTCCCACCCTCCTAATCTCACCTGAGTGGTTCCCATTTGCAGATTCTATGAAGAAATTCTGTTCTTCCCATTTGCAGACCCCTATGAAGAAATCTGGGATTTGTAGCTCCTGACTTCTTGGCAAATGCAAAGGAAACCTCAGAAGGGAGTCAGGGTAGCTACTAAGTTGTTATCAGACAATTTAGCACATGAGGCATTTTTCTGTGATTCTTGATTTAGAGGAATAACTCAATTATTTACCTGAGTGTGAAGTCTGTTCACTGTTGGTTTGATATAGAGATGATTACATTAGAGAAGCCTCGTTCTAATCTTTACTTCAAACTTTTCTAAGACACTTAAAAAAAAAAAATCAGGGAATGAATGTTGAATTTACCAAATGTGTCCCTTCTTAAACTCTCTCCTCCTTTGGTTACTCTGACCTGATTGTACATTTCCTATTTCTTAATCCATTCTTTCTCACTACATTTGCTTGCTTTTTATTCTCCACTTTCCTTCACATTCTCTGTGTTACCATTTGCTCACCATTACTACACTTTCTGTATCCTGAGCCCATATTTACTGAACTCTAAACATATTTCCAACTCTCTACTGAACTCTGCATGAGGGAAAACCAGTGCTTCGAAGTCTGTCACAAAATCAAGCCCTTATTTTTCTCTATAAACCACTTACTCTTATGTTTCCTGACTCTGCTAACACCAAGAGTTCATCTTTTCTGTAGCTCAACTAAAGACAAAACCACCTACCCAATGGCTGGAAATGTCAACATAATCTTCCTCCTCCTCTGTATCCAATAAACCAAGTTTCACTTAGAAATGTGGTCTGAATATGCCTTTCCTAACATCTTTATGTTCAAAATCTCATCATCTCCACTGAAGGTTGTATTGCAGTCATCTCATAAGAGCTTTCTGTCTTTATCTTCCCTGCACATCACTCTCACTTACTCACCACTTATCTCATACCAGCGTTATCATTCCCACCTGCAAAATCGATCCTGGCTTTTCCTTATTCAAAAGCTTTCTTGGCTTGTTATCAGTATCAGGACAGAATGCAAGCTTATTCGCTATATATAAAAGGCCCTGAAGAATATGAATCTTTCCTTAATTGGCAATAGCACTCCTTGGTTCAGGTCTAAAGCCACTGTTCCACACTCATTCACATTCCATTTCACCTTTCAATAATGTGCTTCTCCCTTTTTGCTCATATGGCAACTGCCCATTTCTCCTCCAAGACTCTGTTCTAAAATCAACTCCTCCCTGAAGTCCTTCTGAGCCCCAGGCTATAATCTTTCCAAAATTCCTTTGCCCAATTACCTGATTTTATCATAATCATTTGTTTACATGTTTGAATTCTTCATTAGACTATGAGTTCCATGAGGCTGAGGCCACATCTGATGTTTCTCCATATCTCTGGGACATGGCAAGGTTTAAGTGCTCAATGAGTATCCAGTGACTGAATATATCTGATGCTTGGGTCTTGAAGATCTGCTACCTAATTCAAACATTAAGTTTAGGCAATAAAATGGATAGAAGGAAAACTGATGAAAGATTCAGAAAGAATGTAATTTTTAGACAAAGGGCTATCACTTCTGGCCACATGGACTTTAGTCAAGTTGTGGAATAACTGAATTGGAATTGAAAGGCCCACAGAATTATTTAGTCTATTCCTTCCCTAAGCTCCCTGAATCTTACAGTTTTCATTTATATAACGAACATAATAACGTTCTTCCTATATGTCAGAATTGTTCTGACAATAAATGAGGCTGTGTATAGGAAAGCCTCTTTAAATTTGGGAAAGCTATATAGATATAAAGAGTTTTTATTAATTCATACATCATATAAGCAATCTTTTATGTTTAAAAAATTCTTTAACTAAAGTAAGTCTTTTATATAAAGAATAATACTAGCCCTTACCTGTTAGCACTCCCTTACCTCACAGCCTAATAAATAAGAAATAATCACATATTCACATGAAATTTTGAAAATAAGTATTCTGTTTCAGTTTAATCTAATCATAATTCATTGGAAATGAGAATATCTGCATTCTAGACACTTTCCATAGAACATAAACGTCCTGATGCCAAATCTTTCAAAAATTAAAAACAAAATAATTTGCTATTGGTCTGGGATATATGGCCAAGTAATAAGACACTGGACACATGTAAGGTGTATAAATATTGAAATAAAAGATAAGTTTTTATAATTATCTGAAATTGATATGTTTGTATGCCTAGAAAGGCCAAGAAAATCTGCTCAAAACCTATAACAATTAATAAGAATATTCAACAAAGTGGCTGGATGTAAGATACATTCTTGAAAAAGAATACAAGATTATTTATCAGTAACGACAACAGATAATATATGGGAAATGACTCACTTTATACTTTAAATCAGACCTAAAATACTTAGAAATTGCTTACTTAGAAATAAGAAAAAGCAAATAATTCCATAGAATTTTTAAGTAGAAAAATATCCAATGTTCCTAGATAGAGCAATGAGTAAAAGAGGTTCCTTTTTTAGTAAACAAAATTATAACAATCTATTCCAAACAAAATGTCAGGGGGATTTTTTTCTGAGGTGTTGGGGAGAAACAGAGCTTGACAAAATAATTCAAAAATTCTTCTGAAAGAATACTGAACAAGACAAACCATGAATCTTTTATTTTAAAAAGAAATTTGATGAAAGGAACGTGCCATAACAGGTGTTGAAACATATTATAAAATTACAGTTAATAAAGTAGTACTGCTTTAGAATGAGCAGTGGGAAAAAACATAAGTAATTACTTAAATAAGATATTTTCTGTGAAACTTTCATCAACGTCCACAAGCAAATTTTTCTCATCTTTTTCTATGTTCTAGAACTTTGTACTTGGCTGACTCATACAAATTTACCAATATTCAATCACGTCACCACAAAAAAGGGCGAATTTATGGATCTCTTACAGTCCTTCATGCATGGGTATTGTAATTAGTATTTTATATCTCTATCTCAGACTGTGATTTTCTTAAAACCAGAAGACTTTTTTTTTATCTATCCACATATCCCTAGCACTAAGTAGTGCCTCGTCCATTTTAAGAGCATAAAAAACAATTAAGTAATTTTCCAAATATTAAAAACTGTGTGGCTCTAGCATATGAGCACACCATTTCTTATTACATACACACATCTCCCAGAAATCGAGATTGACACTGACCCAAATCTGTCTTGAACGTAGATTAGGTATCTGATAGAAATAAGATGGTGGTGAGAAATCAGGGAAACTGAATGAATAAGGAAGATCAGAGATAGGAACTAGGCTTTTCATATATAACTAGATATCAACATATCTGGAAGTCAGAGCCCTTCTCGTGTATTCCACAGGACATATATTTTATCTCTAAACCTCAGATATTCAACTATAACATGGCTTTACTATTAAAGGAGTTATTAGCAAAATCTAAAATCAATTTGCATGTTTTTAAATACAGATCATCACTATTGCTCTATCTTTTGTTTGGAAAAACATAAACCCCATAACCACTCCTATTAAAAAAAGGAATTTAAGCCTCAAAAACCTAATTGTATTTAAGCACTATTAAGGAAAGGAATTTAGACTTAACAAACATGAAGATAATAAAACCTGATTTTATAGAGCTATGTTTGGCCTTCAATCTTATTACATCAAATAAAATGAAAAACTAATAAGATATTTCAATAAAATCTACATGATTATAGACAAACATTTTGGCAAGAAACAATTGTGTATGTTTGGTTAGGCAACACCAACCTAATAGCAAAATGGCATCCCTATAGCTACCACTCCCCAGTATTTTTTAAGCCTTTTAAATTAAAAAAAAATTCGTTAATGTTTAATGGAATTCTCCTGACCAAATTCTCATTTGCCTTCATATACACAATCAAAGCAGTTAGCCAAAATGTGTTATAAAAACATGAGTGAAAGAGTACAAGGGAATTTATAATAATGCTGCAAATAAAAGAAACTGTCACTGATAGTGGTTACTTTTTCCTTTGATAACAGGAATCAGAAATATTTCCTTTGCATGTAAAGTTGGTGGTGATCTGATAATTACTATTAACACAGAAAATTACAAATTGTACCACGTGAATTAGTTCATTGAAGATACATCCAGAAAGGAAGTGGAATTTTAGAGCCCAAACTTGGATCATAGATTCCCTCAAATATATCTAGATACTGGTTTGATATATTATATAACAAAATATAAGCCTCTTTTTATCCCTAATCTTGTTGTTTTTTTTTTTTTAAGGAAAGGATCTTAAAAGAGTTATTTATGGATCCCCACCTAAAATAAAGGATCTCTGTGAAGGTATCTATAAAGAATCTGTCCATAAAATGAAATGCCAATATAGGGAAGACACTACTATACTACCTGAACTCTATCTTACTGGCCATTCCCTCTATTCTGCCAAGTTAGTTACAGCCTCCAACTGAGAAAAGAAAAGGACTGAAACACTAGGTTATAAAGCTTCACAAGGTCATAGCTACAACCCCAAACCCTTTGGTTAGAAAGGGTTGTATTTCTTTATCTTTATACTGTGTCCAACCCAATGCAGTAGACATGAGGATGTTTGATGAGGTCTTCAGGATAACAATGAGCAAAATTAAGCTCTGAAATGTGTTTTTTGTGCTCTGTAGTTCAATTTTTATAAATATTTTTAAAAAGAAATTTTAAAATGGCAGCCAATATTATGTCTCCATTTTACCTAATTTTTTTTTTTTGTATAATGTAGCTATGTAATGACCTTTATGGTATAAATGATACATCCTATAATAACTGCCACATTTACATGTAAAAACTTTCCTAGTCTTTCTGTGAGCATTTAGAGACCTTGAATGAGACAGATTCTAAGCTTTTGCCTTACTCTCTAATTATGTTGCTGTTAAAAGTTCTTTTCAGAGTCATAAGTCAACCTTATAACTTCAAACTCTTATTTCCCTCTCCTTATTTTAACTAATATTCTGATGCTTGCAGTACTTCTGTTTGCTGAAAAGTGAAAGGGAGTTGCCAGAGAGGAAATTCTTAAAATTAACAAACCCCAAACTCTAGACCTTGAGCCTATATATATATATATATATATATATATATATATATATATGAATACTGTTGCCAAATTGGGACCAGTCACAAGAGACTTGGAAAATTAATTCAAAAAGAGTTTGCACATGTTGTAAAATCCCTGAATAATATTGCCCTGATCCAGGTGAGCCATTATGGAGGAATCAGAAATCTCCTATAACAAACAAATGATTATGGGTGGAATGAGTGGAATTGACTGGAGCAGAAATTTTACATATGGACATACTTCCCCATGGGTTCATACTATTTCCTGCAAATACTTTCCCTCAGCAGATTGACCATGGAAGGTGAGCAGCCTAAGACCATCTTTATCATGCATGGTAAAAGGTAAAAGTCGCCCTGTTGAGGCTCTCCATCCACATTCTAGAAGTGTATGTTGAGTCATATAGAATGGCAACCTGAAGTTTAAAGAACACTTATATTTCTGCTTCTCCACCGTCTGGAAGATGATAGCAGTGATCTACACACTAACTACCCACACATAAAACTCAGATCATTTTTCTTTAGCATCTGCTGATTGAACACCCTCATTTTCCTTCCTAACCCACTCCCAGAACATAGGCATGAAAGTGATTTTCGTCATCAGCCATATCCTCGGTTTGTTTCTGCCAACAAACACAGTTTTTCAGAAAGTTATATCATCATTCCACTGAAAAGGGAGCAAAGGAATAAGTAAAATCTTACTAAAGTATCTGGCAAGCCTAGAATGGCCAACCTGCAGCCCTTGCCTATGATCCTGGCATGATCAGTGAAAAGCAATGCAGTCAATAAGACCAAGGAAAGGAAAAATATCCCTGGCTTTGAAATTCAGATAAGGTGGTTTTATGGTTTTAATTACATTGTAGTAACTACATAGAAGTAAATATACTCTTCCTGTTTTAAGTTAGGTGAACATCTGTCGTAAATAACTCCAATGCTCTTCCTTTTGTAAATTTATTACACAATAGGCCCTATAAATTCATGGAGTGTTAGGATGCAGAATTTAATTATATAATTCACCTAACCAAAGTTGTGTTCTTCCTTCAGTGCAGTTCACAATCCCCCATTTTCACAATACAGCAGGAACATGTTACATAATGCCCATGTCAGTTTCAGGTTAGAATGAACAGTAAAGGAAATCTTCATGACTACTTTTCCACCTCTCTTTTTCTCACCCATACAAAATGAACTAATGCCATTTATTCGGGAGTGAAGCTAAAAGTAATCACTTTTTTTTTAATTTATTTTATTGTTATGTTAGTCACCATACAGTACTTCATTAGTTCTTGATGTAGTGTTCCACGATTCATTATTTGCGTATAACACCCAGTGTAAAGTAATCACTCTTAATTTAAAAATACAGGTACACTAGGTGGAGGAGTAGGAGAACTAAATTTCGTCTGGTCCCAGAAATTAAGCTAGATAGGGATCAAACCATTCTGAACACCTATAAACTCAACAGGAGATCAAAGAAAAGAATAGCAGCAACTCTCTGAACAGAAAAGCAACAACTTTCTGGAAGGTAGGACGTGTGGAGAAGTGAATCCAAGGCGATATTCGGGAAGATAGACGGTGGGGTGGGGGCCTCCATCAGCCGCTATCGGCAAGTGATAGAGCAGCAGAGCACAAAGTTGGAACTTTTAGAAGCCGGGCTCGGCTGAGTGACGTCGCTCCAGTGGCTAAGCGGGGGGTGGAACCCTCACTGGGACAGTGTGGTCTCAGGACCCTCAGGGTCACAGAAAGACCGGGGGTGCCTGAGTGCGGCAGAGCTCCCAGGTATCGGGGCGGGGAAGCCGGCTGCAGAGACGGAGCCGAGGAGCGGGCTCTCAGCTCGGGGTTGCCATAGACCGTGATCCACAGCACAGTCGGGCCACTGCTCCTCCAGCAGGGACCCAACAAGCGGCAGATCCGGGGCGACTCCCCTTCGTCCCCCAGGAGGAGCGGCGCAGGAGCGCACCGCAGGGATCTGCTGGGTTTGGAGACTCCACACGGGGTCATGTGCCACAGACAGAAATGCTCGGTCACAGGCCAGGTGAGCATGGAGTGCTGCCAGAGACTGGGGAGACAGGAGTGATTGACTGCTTTTCTCTGGAGGTCCACTGAGGAGTGGGGCCCCGAGTTCTTGGCTCCTCCAGGGTGGAGATTGGGAGGCTGCCATTTTCACTCTCGTCCTCTAAAGCTGCACGGAAAGCTTGCAGGGAACAAAAGCTCCCGGGAGCAAACCCGAGCAGATTACTTAGCTCGACCGGGCAAGGGCGGGCAATTCCGCCTCCGGCAAAGACATTTGGGAACCATGGCAACAGGCCCCTCCCCCAGAAGATCATCAAGAACAGCCAGCCAAGACCAAGTTTACCGATCAATGAGAACGGCAGAACTCCAGCACTAGGAGAATACAGCACATAGAATTCATGGCTTTTTTCCCATGATTTTTTACTCTTTCAAAGTTAATTTTTTTTAATTTTCTTTATTTTTTTCTTTTTCTATTTTTTTTGAACTTTTCTTTTTCCCTTTTTCAACCAACATCTTATCAATCCCTTTTTTAAAAATATTTTTTATTTTTCATTTTTAGAGTCATATTCTATCCCTTCATTGTAGTTAACCTTATTTTTGGTATATATGTAAATTGTTCTCTCTTTAAAATTTTGGGATACAGTTTCTTCTAACAGACCAAAATATACCCTAAATCTCTAGTGTATGGCTTTGTTCTAGTCTCCTGACTGATCACATTCTCTCCCTTTTTTTTTTTTTAATTTCTCTTCTCTCTTTTTTCAACCAACTTCTGATCTTATCAATTCCTTTTATAAATTCTTTTATAATATTCACCTTTACAGTCATATTCTATCCATTCATTATATTTACCTCTATTTTGTACATATGTAAGTTTTTCTTTCTTTAAAATTTTGGGAGGCAGTTTCTTTTAACAGACCAAAATACACCCAAAATCTAGTATGTGGCACTGATCTATTCACCAGCCTGATCATATTTGATCATATTCCTTTTTCTTTTTCTTTCTTTCTTTTTTTTCTTTTTTCTTTCTTTCCCTGTCTTTTCCCCTGGTTTCAGGTCTTCTGATTTGTTTAGTATATATTTTTCTGGGGTCATTGTTACCCTGTTAGCATTTTGTTCTCTCATTCATCTGTTCTCCTCCGGACAAAATGACAAGACGGAAAAACTCACCTCAACAAAAAGAACAAGAGGCAGTACCGACTGCCAGGGACCTAATCAATATGGACGTTAGTAAGATGTCGAAACTAGAGTTCAGAATGACGATTATAAAGATACTAGCTAGGCTTGGAAAAAGCATGGAAGATACTAGAGAAACCCTTTCTGGAGAAATAAAAGAACTAAAATCTAACCAAGTCGAAATCAAAAAGTCTATTAATGAGGTGCAATCAAAAATGGAGGCTCTAACTGCTAGGATAAATGAGGCAGAAGAGAGAATTAGTGATATAGAAAACCAAATGATGGAGAATAAAGAAGCTGAGAAAAAGAGAGAGAAACAACTACTGGATCACGAGGAGAGAATTCGAGAGATAAGTGATACCATAAGATGAAACAATATTAGAATAATTGGGATCCCAGAAGAAGAAGAAAGAGAGAGGGGGGCAGAAGGTATATTGGAGCAAATTATAGCAGAGAACTTCCCTAATTTGGGGAAGGAAACAGGCATCAAAATCCAGGAGGCACAGAGAACCCCCCCCCTCAAAATCAGTAAAAATAGGTCAACATCCCAACATCTAATAGTAAAACTTACCAGTCTTACAGACAAAGAGAAAATACTGAAAGCAGCTCAGGAGAAGAGATCTGTAACCTACAATGGTAGAAACATTAGATTGGCAACAGACCTATCCACAGAGATCTGGCAGGCCAGAAAGGACTGGCATGATATATTTAGAGCACTAAATGAGAAAAATATGCAGCCAAGAATATTATATCCAGCGAGGCTGTCATTGAAAATAGAAGGAGAGATAAAAAGCTTCCAGGACAAACAAAAACTAAAAGAATTTGCAAACACCAAACCAGTGTTACAAGAAATATTGAAAGGGGTCTTCCAAGCAAAGAAAGAGCCTAAAAGTAACATAGACCAGAAAGAAACAGAGACAACATAAAGTAACAGTCACCTTACAGGCAATACAATGGCACTAAATTAATATCTTTCAATAGTTACCCTGAATGTAAATGGGCTAAATGCCCCAATCAAAAGACACAGGGTATCAGACTAGATAAAAAAACAAGACCCATCAGAGACTCCTTTTAAACCCAAAGACACCCCCAGATTGAAAGTGAGGGGGTGGAAAACCATTTACCATACTAATGGACACCAAAAGAAAGCTGGGATGGCAATCCTTATATCAGACAAATTAGATTTTAAACCACAGACTATAATAAGAGATGAGGAAGGACACTAGATCATACTTAAAAGGTCTATCCAAGGGCGCCTGGGTGGCTCAGTTGGTTAAGCGACTGCCTTCGGCTCAGGTCATGATCCTGGAGTCCCTGGATCGAGTCCCACATCGGGCTCCCTGCTCGGCAGGGAGTGTGCTTCTCCCTCTGACCCTCCCCCCTCTCATGTGCTCTCTCTCATTCTCTGTCTCTCAAATAAATAAATAAAACCTTTATAAAAAAAAAAAAAAAA
>NW_022589720.1:34311622-34314598 GCF_004348235.1 Phoca vitulina | reverse complement strand
TGTCTCTCAAATAAATAAATAAAACCTTTATAAAAAAAAAAAAAAAAGGTCTATCCAACAAGAAGATCTAACAATTGTAAATATCTATGCCCCTAACTGGGAGCAGCCAATTATATAAGCCAATTAATAACAAAAGCAAAGAAACACATCGACAACAATACAATAATAGTGGGGGACTTTAACACCCCCCCTTAACTGAAATGGACAGATCATCTAAGCAAAAGATCAACAAGGAAATAAAGACTTTAAATGACACACTGGACCAAATGGACTTCACAGATTATTCAGAACATTCCATCCCAAAACAACAGAATACACATTCTTCTCTAGTGCCCATGGAACATTCTCCAGAATAGATCACATCCTAGGTCACAAATCAGGTCTCAACTGGTACCAAAAGTTTGGGATCATTCCTTGAATATTTTCGGACCACAATGCTTTGAAACTAGAACTCAATCACAAGAGGAAAGTCAGAAAGAACTCAAATACATGGAGGTTAAAGAGCATCCTACTAAAGAATGAATGGGTCAACCAGGAAATTAAAGAAGAATTAAAAAAATTCATGGAAACCAATGAAAATGAAAACACAACTGTTCAAAATCTTTGGGATGCAGCAAAGGCAGTCCTAAGAGGAAAGTATATAGCAATACAAGCCTTTCTCAAGAAACAAGAAAGGTCTCAAATACACAACCTAACCCTACACCTAAAGGAGCTGGAAAAAGAACAGCAAATAAAGCCTAAATCCAGCAAGAGAAGAGAAATAATAAAGATCAGAGCAGAAATCAATGAAATAGAAACCAAAAGAACAGTAGAACAGATCAACGAAACTAGGAGCTGGTTCTTTGAAAGAATTAACAAGATTGATAAACCCCTGGCCAGACTTATCAAAAAGAAAAGAGAAAGGACCCAAATAAATAAAATCATGAATGAAAGAGGAGAGATCACAACCAACACCAAAGAAATACAAACAATTATAAGAATATATTATGAGCAACTCTATGCCAGCAAATTAGATAACCTGGAAGAAATAGATGCATTCCTAGAGATGTATCAACTACCAAAACTGAACCAGGAAGAAATAGAAAACCTGAACAGACCTATAACCATTAAGGAAATTGAAGCAGTAATCAAAAATCTCCCAACAAACAAGAGCCCAGGGCCAGATGGCTTCCCAGGGGAATTCTACCAAACATTTCAAGAATAATTAATACCTTTTCTTCTGAAACTGTTCCAAAAAATAGAAATGGAAGGAAAACTTCCAAACGCATTTTATGAGGCCAGCATTACCTTGATCCTAAAATCAAAGACCCCATCAAAAAGGAGAATTACAGACCAATATCCCTAATGAACATGGATGCAAAAATTCTCACCAAAATACTAACCAATAGGATCCAACAGTACATTAAAAGGATTATTCACCATGACCAAGTGGGATTTATTCCTGGGCTGCAAGGTTGGTTCAACATCCACAAATCAATCAATGTGATACAATACATTAATAAAAGAAAGAACAAGAACCATATGATCCTCTCAATAGATGCAGAAAAAACATCTGACAAAGTACAGCATTTTTTCTTGATTAAAACTCTTCAGAGTGTAGGGATAGAGGGTACATACCTCAATATCATAAAAGCCATCTATGAAAAACTCACAGTGAATATCATTCTCAATGGGGAAAAACTGAGAGCTTTCCCCCTAAGGTCAGGAACACAGAAGGGATGTCCACTATCACCACTGCTATTCAACATAGTATTAGAAGTCCTAGCCTCAGCAATCAGACAACAAAAGAAATAAAAGGCATCCGAATTGGCAAAGAAGAAGTCAAACTCTCACTCTTTGTAGATGATATGATACTTTATGTGGAAAACCCAGAAGACTCCACCCCAAAACTGCTAGAACACATACAGGAATTCAGTAAAGTGGCAAGATATAAAATCAATGCACAGAAATCAGTTGCATTTCTATACACCAACAACAAGAAAGAAGAAAGAGAAATTAAGGAGTTGGTCCCATTTACAATTGCACCCAAAACCATAAATTACCTAGGAATAAATCTAACCAAAGAGGCAAAGAATCTGTACTCAGAAAACTATAAAATACTCATGAAAGAAACTGAGGAAGACACAAAGAAATGGAAAAACATTCCATGGATTGGAAGAACAAATATTGTGAAGATGTCAATGCCACCTACAGCAATCTACACATTCAATGCAATCCCTATCAAAATATCATCAACTTTTTTCAAAGAAATGGAAGAAATAATCCTAAAATTTGTATGGAACCAGAAAAGACCCCGAATAGCCAGAGGAATGTTGAAAAAGAAAAGCAAAGCTGGTGGCATCACAATTCCGGACTTCAAGCTTTATTACAAAGCTGTCATCATCAAGACAGTATGGTACTGGCACAAAAACAGACACATAGATCAATGGAACATGGATCCTCAACTCTATGATCAACTAATCTTCAACAAAGCAGGAAAGAATGTCCAATGGAAAAAAGACAGTCTCTTCAATAAATGGTGTTGGGAAAATCGGACAGCCACATGCAGAAGAATGAAACTGGACCATTTCCTTACACCACACACAAAAATAGAGTCAAATGTTTGAAAGACCTAAATGTGAGACAGGAGTCCATCAAAATCCTAAAGGAGAACACAGGCAGCAACCTCTTCGACCTCAGCCGCAGCAACTTCTTCCTAGAAACATCGCCAAAGGCAAGGGAAGCCAAGGGCAAAAATGAACTATTGGGACTTCATCAAGATAAAAAGCTTTTCACAGGGGCGCCTGGGTGGCTCAGTCATTAAGCGTCTGCCTTCGGCTCAGGTCATGATCCCAGGGTCCTGGGATCGAGTCCCGCATCAGGCTCCCTGCTCAGCAGGAAGCCTGCCTCTTCCTCTCCTCCTGCTTGTGTTCCCTCTCTCGCTGTCTCCCTCTCTGTCAAATAAATAAATAAAATCTTAAAAAAAAAAAAAAAAAA
>NW_022589720.1:34308094-34311522 GCF_004348235.1 Phoca vitulina | reverse complement strand
CACAAAACCAAAAGACAACCGACAGAATGGGAGAAGATATTTGCAAATGACATATCAGATAAAGGGCTAGTATCCAAAATCTATAAAGAACTTATCAAACTCAACACCCAAAGAAAAAATAATCCAGTCAAGAAACGGGGGGAAGACATGAACAGACATTTTTCCAAAGAAGACATCCAAATGGCCAGCAGACACATGAAAAAGTGCTCAACATCGCTCGGCATCTGGGAAATCCAAATCAAAACCTCAATGAGCTAACTCCTCACACCAGTCAGAATGGCTAAAATTAACAAGTCAGGAAATGACAGATGTTGGCGGGGATGCGGAGAAAGGGGAACCCTCCTACACTGTTGGTGGGAATGCAAGCTGGTGCAGCCACTCTGGAAAACAGTATGGAGGTTCCTCAAAAAGTTGAAAATAGAGCTACCCAATGACCCAGCAATTGCACTACTGGGTATTTACCCCAAAGATACAAATGTAGTGATCCGAAGGGGTACATGCACCCTAATGTTTATAGCAGCAATGTCCACAATAGCCAAACTATGGAAAGAGCCAAGATGTCTATCAACAGATGAATGGATAAAGAAGATGTGGTATACACACACACACACACACACACACACACACACACACACAATGGAATATTACGCAACCATCAAAAAAAAATGAAATCTTGCCATTTGCAACGACGTGGATGGAACTAGAGGGTATTATGCTAAGCGAAATAAGTCAGTCAGAGAAAGACAAGTATCATATGACCTCACTGATATGAGGAATTCTTAATCTCAGGAAACAAACTGAGGGTTGCTGAAGTGGTGGGGGGTGGGAGGGATGGGGTGGCTGGGTGATAGACATTGGGGGGGGGTATGTGCTATGGTGAGTGCTATGAATTGTGTAAGACTGATGAATCACAGACCTGTACCTCTGAAACAAATAATACATTATATGTTAAAAAAAAAAAAAAAAGATAGTAGGAAGGGAAAAATGAGGGGCAGGGGGAAATTAGAAGGGGAGACGAACCATGAGATACTGTGGACTCTGAGAAACAAACTGAGGGTTCTAGAGGGGAGAGGGGTGGGGGGATGTGTTAGCCTGGTGATGGGTATTAAGGAGGGCACGTACTGAATGGAGCCCTGGGTGTTATACACAAACAATGAATCATGGAACACTACATCAAAAACTAATGACGTAATGTATGGTGATCAACATAACATAATAAAATAAAATTTAAAAAAAATACAGGTACACTAGTTTTAAGTAGCTTAACCTGGAAGTTTTGTGCTTTTCTGAGTTCTGTGAGAAAGATAAGCAAGAATTTGTTTATTTATTCATTCATTATTCATAAATCAGTACTCACTGATCACCTAGTATATCCCAGAGCACAGATTATGTGCTAGAAATATAAAGACAGAAATTCTCATTATGTTGGGGAAAATATTATAACTTATTGGAATATTCCATAAAAGATGTATGTATAAAATATTATGGGATCCCAAAGAAGCTACTCCTAGGAAGGGTCAGAAAACCTTCCAAAAGATAACATACAAAAATACATCTCTGAGTTGATTGCAAGAAGCAGAGGCTCAGCATGCATTGCCCGAAAGATTTTGTGTAGATGCACATTAACTAGAATTAGAACTAGAAAATGCCACGGAACCAAAAAGGCCCCATGTACCAACTACCTTCACTGTTCTTTTTCAAGAGACTCATAGTCTGATGACTTTTCGCTTTGTCCTCCTGCTCCATGGCCCTCTCCATACTGACAGTTCTCTTACTACAGACTAGCCAGGTACTACTTATGACCAATCCTATCCATATTTTCTAGATCAGATCCTAGAGGATACCAGCATATTAGACAGACCCCTTGACCCATGTCCACTTCATAGCCACCAGCTAATCTTAAGATGGACTGCTCAGGGGGTTAATTCACTCCTGATCCATTCACTATTATCTCCTATACAAGAACTATTCATATTGTGTTCTTGAGTAGGGCACTAAGGAGCAAGGTAATTTTTCCTAGAAGGGCAAACTGAAGGTGGCAGGCATTGAGATCTGTATAGTTCTAAAGTATGAACAGGAGTTTGCCATGTAGATAAGGTTAGAAATGTCTTATCTAAACAACACCCTCTATATCGATATAAAGATATACTACCATTTATGTGAACTCTACTGTATTCCATAAGTATTTTTCATACATCAAGCCTAATACTCAAAACAATGATGTGAGTCATGGCTATCATTCCCATTGAATTGAGGATAAAACTGATGTTCAGGAAAGTTAGGTAACTTGAGGTCAAACAGTTCATAATGGTCAAATCCAGAATTCATATCTAGGCTTACCTGACCCCCAAAATCTGTGCCTTTCCACTGCTCCATGCTGATTCTTTGGAGCCTTGAAAGAACCTGGTACAATTCTATGATTGCAGACTTGACTTTGATAAGAGCAACAGAAAGTTAAACTGGAAGTGGCCCACTTTTTGCATACTTTCAGTGATTACACTAATAGTTTGCATTTGTCCATTAAAAGAAATCTCCCTGGAAAGTGACAAACAGCAGGATGGACAGAGACTCACAATGGAGAGACTTGGGAGGCAGGTGAATTATAGTCCCAGTGGGCTACTTGAAGGTCTAAAGTAAAGCAGCTGCCATGAAGGAACTGAGGAGGAAAAAGATTTGGAGATTTTGGAAGTAAAGGGAAGGAAAGGGAAGTGGGGGGAATACCAACATTGATGGGGCAGGGAGAGGAAAAGAAGCAAAGGAAAGAACTTAAGAAGGATTAGTGAGACAGGAAAGAATATCATGGAATCCAGGAGAGGACAATGTTTCAAGACAGTGGGAGTGGTCAAGAGTATTAAAGGATGTAGAGTGGTCCATCAGAATAAGGACCTAAATGGAAAGCTCGTTAACAAACAAATAATCCACTTCCCATTATGATGATTAGAAAATATTAAGTAAAGAAACCACTAAAAATACTTGCAATTACCTCTCCCATATAACGTTCAGGTAAATTTCCCTCTCAAACTCGAGGTTATTTGTGTATTAACTACCAGTCTTACAGTGATAGAAATCTTCCTCCAGAGCAATAGAACCACAGGCTATGCTACTGAAGGAAAGCTCCATATAGGGAGTATATTAAGACACAACTCCAAGATACCAGCATATCCTCTTCCAGGCTGATGACCATCCAAGTCCAAATTTCACATATGTTCTCTCCAAAATGTTATTGTATGTTAACTCCTCAAAAATTACTAGTCAAGAGATGTCTGGGTGGCTGAGTCAATTAAGTGTCTGACTCTTGATCTCAGCTCAGGTCTTGATCTCAGGGTTGTGAGGTCAAGCCCTGTGTAAGAGTCCACACTGGGCATGGAGCCTAGTTAAAAATAAGAAGAGAAAGAAGAGAGACGAAAGAAAGGAAAGGAAAGGAAAGG